>NW_023270305.1:9067688-9115665 GCF_011800145.1 Mirounga leonina | reverse complement strand
AAAAATCAAAAGTCAAATAAAAATCAAAAGTCAAATAAAAATCAAAAATTAAAAAAATTCACAGCATCACAGCTCTCCTAAGGTTTGTGGAAAATGCAATCTATAAACACTCTAAGAAAGATATGGAAAGCTCTTCCCACACTAAAATTCCCTGATTCTATAGAATATACATATTACAGATGTCCCTCTTACCATTTTGGCAACTGTCCATGAATTCACATCTAATAAATCTAGACCAGTGGGATCCAACAGACATATAGTTGATCCATATATGTAACTTTGAATTTTAAAGTTTTCAATTTTCTAATAGAAGTATAACTGTCCTTCCTTATAATAGCTCCTTATAACACTTTAATTTTTAAAGAGGTTTTTAGTACATTAGTTTAACTGATCTTCACAATAAGATTGTCACCTTTCAGACCAAAGAAGTGAACCTAAGAGATTCAGGAGCTTGAATTTTGGTTTTATTCAGTCCAGTTCTCTATGTACATTACTCCCACTGTTTCACACTGCTCTTTCAACTAAACCACACCATTATGGACAAGCACTAAAAGTGGAAGATACAAATCTAAAACAGACCTACAAACAAAAATGGGGAAGGCACCTTATGGAATAGAATCCATTTGCTAATTCTCCCTTTTCCCAAAATTTAACATTGTTCTGATAAAACTGATTAGTAGGTACTCTGGCAAGGTTACCATGTTCCAGAAGACTGACTCAAATTAAGCATCTGTGTGCGCCCTGGTTTTCCTTCTCCGTTCTTTTCTATTCAGATTGATTTGTAGATTCGGTCTTTTAGGACACCGATGCAGTGGAAATAAAACAGTATATTTTTTAATCTGCATATTTTAAACCCAGAGCTTCCATTTAACATTCCTCAACTAAGGGCCTTTTTGTCCCATAGGGAACATTTGGCAATGTCTACAGATATATTTGCTTGTCATAACTGGGCCGGGGTGGGGGCAGGAGTAGCCACTGGCATGCAGCAGGTGGAGGCCAGAGATGCTGCTAAAATAGCACAGAATGCACAGAAGAGTCCCTCACACACACAAAAACGACAACAAGAACTTTTGTTCTTTTGTCCAGACCAAAATGTCAATAGTGTGAAGGCTAAAAAACACTGCTTTGCTGAAAGCAAAAATAAATACCAGGCAGATTAAAAGAACTAATTTTTTTAACTACCTAAAAGAATTAAGAGGAAATCTATTTTTTGCTAAAGAAAGCTTTCAAGAAACAAAAGAAGCTACAAAAAAGTTAATATTAAAATTATAGGGAAAAGAAATGAAGCTAGAACAAAATTAAAATCAATATAGTCTACCACATATAAGATTTGTTCAGGCCAAGTATCTTCAATCATATTTCACTTTTTTGTATCCTACACACAATCCACCAGGAAATCCTACTGGGTTTATCCTCAGCACACATTTTTCTGTTACCTTATTCCTACTACCCTCATTACTCCACAGCTACAGTGCTTTCTATTTCTTGAACTTCCTGCATCTGGGTTTTGGGCTTATTGCCCTCCAAGTACAGTTTGCTTCCTTACCACCTTCAAGTTTTTATCAGAGGTTTCCTTTTAGGTGAAGTATTACCTGACCACTCAATTTAAACTGCAACCTTCTCCTAATTTAGTAGTCTCTGGACCCCTCCCTAACCTCTCTTGCTCCAACATCAAAAAAGTTCTATTAAACCAGTGGTTCTCAAATACTTGGTCTCAGGACCTTTGTGCTCCTAAAAAATTAATGAGGACCCTGTTATGGTCTGAGTTTTTGTGCCCACCCCCCCAAAAGTCATACACTGAAACTCTATCTCCCAATGTGGTGGTATTAGAAGGTGGGGCCTTTAGGAAGCCATTTAGGATTAGATGAGCCCATGAGGATGGAGCCCTCGGGAATGTGATTAGTGCCTCTCTAGGAGTCACAAGAGAACTCTTCTCTGCTCTCTGCCATACAGGGATACGAGGAGAACACAGGCATCTAAGATCTATAAGCCAGGAAGAAGGCTCTCACCAGATCTGCTAACACCTTGATATTTGACTTCCCACCATGCAGGATTGTGAGAAATAAATTTGTTGTTTATGGGCCATCCAGTGTAAAGCATTTTATCAGAGCAGCCCAAGCCAAGACAGACACCAAAGAGTGTTTACATAGCTTCTGTCAATGTTTACCATATTAGAAAAACATTTTTAAAATATTTCAAAATCATAATAAACCCATTAAATGTTTTCATGAGAGATATTTTTCAAAACCAAAAAGTTAGTGAGAAGAGGGACATGGTTTTACAATTTTTGCAAATCCCAATGTCTGCTGGATTCTCTGAGCTGCCTCTACAGTGTGTTGCAATAGGCTGTTTTGGAGTAAAGTTTGTGAATAAAATCTGGCCACACACATATATAATTAGAGAAGAGAGTAGTATTTTAATAGCTTTTTCATATAACTGAAGATACTCTTCAATAGCCACAAAAACTCAACGAGGGGTGGTTTCTTAGACATTATTTACAATATGGAAATATTAAACCCTGTAAGTGAATTTTTTGTACTCTGATCTTAAAATCCTTTCATCTTGAGCTTTGAATGGAATTTTAAACTATGAACGATCTTAAAGGTACTACATTGATTTGCTTGAAAATATTGGTTCAGAATTATCCAGAACTTCCATAAACGGACATATTGCATTACTCAAACATCTCAAAAATCAAATATCACAACCAACCTCAGACAACTTAAGTATTGGGAAGCTCTAAAGCTTACAGTGACATGTACAAGTTTTCCAACTTCATAACTTTGGCTTTAAAGTGTGAATTTTATCATCAATAAATACTGTCATTTTTCCTTAAAGTATCAAGCTTGCTTCACTCACTCTTGAGAAAATGCCTACAAAATACTCAAATCTGAATAACCGTAGTTTGTCTCTTATTGAAGTGGAACCACATACTGGTTGTAGACCATACAATGGAAAGTGATCAGCAATAAAAAGGGACAAAGTACTCTACTACTGAAACCAATGATGTACTATATGTTAGCTAATTTAAATTTTTTTAAAAAGATGCTTTCTACGCACACAAAAGGGACAAGGTATTGATACACACCACAACACAGATGAATCTCAAATTAATTATTCTGAGTGAAAAGTCTGGAGAACGTACACTGCATTCCATCTATACGAAATTCTAGAAAATGCACACTATAGTGACAGAAAGCGGATCAATGTTGCCCGGGGAGGGACCACAACAAACTTTTGGGTGTGATGGATAGGTTTATTTTCCTGATTATAGTGGTTTCGTGTGTGTATGTTTCAAATGTCATCAAACTGTCATATGCAGTTTGTTGTACCTCAATTATATTTCAGTAAAGCAGTAACACACACACCACACAACCTGAATGTATACTCATGGTGGAGCGGATTACAGGAGATCGCTTTTATCGTTTCAATTACAAAAATAAATAATCTGCCTTCACTGGCTCGGACGAACGGGTCTTAGGAATCCTGCAGAGCTGGGGGGCAGGGAGGGGCTCAGAGTTGGGTGTGGGGAACACTAACACGATGCCCTGCCTGTGTGCGTGAATATGTGCTTGTCTACACACAGCTGACGCGTAAAGGAGCAGACGGACATGGAAGGGCAGAAGAGGACTGACTTGGCCTTCCCTTTAGCTGACACGCCGCAAAGCGTTGGCATTTCTTCTTCAAAACCCCAAAAGGTATAAAGTTACTTCTGAATGGGTATTAAAGTATTACAATTACGTGCCTCGGCAAACATAAGTTCCTTCGGAAGAGCACTTGAGTAGTCTTTGTGTCTGTCCATCCCCCTAAGTAAAAACACCTGGCCATAGTCTCAGCCATCAGAGGCGACCCTGGGCGACACGCTCCCTGAAAAGGGCATTTTTCGGGGGAGGGGTACTGGCACCTACGGGGAGGTTGAACAGCTGACGCCGTTGGAGGGCAGAGGACAGCCAGGGCTGCGCGGATGCCCCCACAGGGGGCAGAGGGCTGGCGCCCACTCCTCTGGGACCAAAGCCACGACAGCTCAAGCGACAAAGACGGGGGCGGGGGGGCGGGCACCAGAAAACAATACAGCCCAGAGCAGGCCGACAGAAATACGCAGACTTACGGAGGAGCGCCGACCAGGCCGCTCTTCCCGGAGCTCTTAGAAGAGGGCCAGGGCCCAAGATGGCAGCAAACTTAAGACCCGGTCACTCCCTCCCCCGCCCCCCACCTTTTATGTCCCAGGGTGCATGCGCAGAACGCCGGAGCTTCAAGGGCGGTGGGAGGCTCACAGGTGAGCGCCGTCCCTCCTGCCCCAGGGCAAGGGCGGAGGCTGGGTGGGGCTCGGGGCACGTGACGCCCGACCTGAGCTCCGCACTCCGCATGGACAACCTCACAGCCTTGTCCATCTGCGACAGGCTAAAGCCTTGATTGGACCTGGATTAGAGCTTTGTAGGGGGTCTCTGAGTGGGGCTAGGGTGGTGTAGAGAATGTTGGTTCGTCATGAGGGTGTGGCACATTGGGGTGGGGTCACCCCACTTCTCTGGTTGTGCAAGGATTGCAGAGGACGGGGACGGATCCACCGTGTGGCTGCCCGAAATAGAAACCCAGGAGACCCGAGTGAATTTACAGATTAGCGAAAGTAATGGCCAGTTATTGAGCACCTGTTAATTACATACTTAGACATACTATTGCATTTAATTCTATTTCTCTGTTTTGGGAGAGACTTGAATTGGACCTCCGGTTAGATACTAGTAATTTATGATGTTAATTTCCTGATCTCAATAAATGTATTGGGGTTATGCAGGATAAAGTCCTTGCTTATAGTAAATAAATACTAAAGTATTGGAGGTGATTGGGTATGATGTCAGCAATATACTTTCAAATTATTGGCGGTGACATGTTCTTGCTACTCTTCTTGTACCTTTTCTGCAAATTTGAAATTATTTCAAAAGAAAAAGAAAACCTTAATTTAAAAAAATATACTAGCGGGGCACTTGGGTAGCTCAGTTGTTAAGCGTGTGCCTTCAACTCAGGTCATGATCCCAGGGTTCTGGGATGGAGCCCCGCATCAGGCTCCCTGCTCAGCGGGAAGTCTGCTTCTCCCTCTCCCACTCTCCCTGCTTGTGTTCCCTCTCTCGCTGTCTCTCTCTTTCTGTCAAATAAATAAAAATCTTTTAAAAATAAAAATTAAAAAATATACTAGCTGCATAAAATGAGCTGTGAAAATCTCAACTATTTTTCTATATTCTGTAGCACTTTATATTACACAATAATTAACAGTTCCTTGAAAGAATAGGAACTGAGCTATAAAGTGATCTAGACACAGGTATTTGGAGGAAGACAAAATCTTTGACTTCCTTATAAATTCTTTCATGAAGACCTAGTCAAGTTTTCTATGTCTTGAATGAATTTTGCCATTTTATTTTTTCTATCAATTTAACCATTTCCCCTAGGTTTTCTAATTTTTTAATGTGGAGTCTTGACAATACAAGCATATTATTTTAAAATCTGTGTGTCATTTCTCCAAAGAAGACAAACATGGCCAACAGACACGTGAAAAGATGCTCATCATCACTTATATCAGGGAAATGCAAATCAAAACTACAATGAGATTATCACCTCACACCTGTCATAATGGCTCAAATCAAGAACACAAGAAACAACAGGTGTTGGCAAGGATGTGGAGAAAAAGAAACCATCTTGCACTACTGGTGGGAATGTAAACTGGTGCAGCCACTCAAAAAGTTAAACCACTAATGGGTTATTTACCCAAAGAATACAAACACCCCAATTCAAAGGGATACACGTACCACTGTGTTTATAGCAGCACTATTTACAATAGCCAAGATACGAAAGTAGCCCAGATGTCCATCAACTGATGAATGGATAAAGAAGATATGGATATAACTGAGCCATAAAAAAGAATGAAATCTTGCCATTTGCAACGACATGGATGGAGCTAGAGTGTATAAAGCTAAATGAAATAAGTCAGTCAGAAAATGAGAAAAACCATATAATTTCACTCCTATGTAGAATTTAAGAAACAAAGCAAACAAGCAAAGGGGAAAAAAAGAGTCAAACCAAGAAACAGACTCTTAACTATAGAGAACTGATGGTTACCAGAGGGGAGGGTGGGAGGGGAGAATGGGTTAAATAGGTGACGGGATTAAGGAGTGTGTTTGTTGTGAGGAGAACAGGGTGATGTATGGAAGTGTTGAATCAGTATACTGTACACCTGAAACTAATATAACACTGTATGCTAACTGGAATTAAAATAAAAACTTTTAAAAAGAGAGAGAAAGAATAATAAAGTAAAATCTGTGTCTGTGACCATTTCCTACTTTATTCTTTATTTATATCTTCTCATTTTTTTTCTTGGCAGATCTTATTAATCTTCTTTATTGGTTTTTCTTGTTCTAATTGTTCTCCAGTTCATTTATCTTTTCTATATCTGTATCCTTTCCTTTTAAAAAATTTCTTTTGAGTTTGTTCTATTATTTATCATAGCTTCTTACATTGAATGCTTACTGTCTTTATTTTTTCTTTATTTTTTTAAGTAGGTTCCACGCCTACTCAGGGCCTGAACTCATGACCCTGAGATCAAGACCTGAGCTCAGATCAAGAGTCAGACGCTTAACTGACTGAGCCACCCAGGTGCCACTACTGTCTTCATTTTTAACCTCTCATATCCTAAAAAAACGTACTTAAACTATAGAATTTTCCTGTAACAATTGCTTTAGTTAAATCCCTTAAGTTTTTATGGCATTATTTCATTATAATTCAGTTTTAAATTTTTCTAATTCCTACTGAGACTTATTTTGTAGTCTATGGGCAAAGATCATTTTTATTTCCAGATATGTGAAGTGTATTGTTATCTTTATATTAATTTATAACTTGTATTAATTGCATCGTGGTCAGAGAATATGGTCTGTATAATACTGATTACTTAAAACTTCTTGATACTTGCTTCATGGCCGAGTGTCTGGTCTTTTTGAAAACATATATCCATGATAACAAGTTATTAATTTTTTCCAAGTATCAGGTACAGAAAGTGATTTTTGTCAGCTTCTTGTAAATCTGCCAATTTTTTCTTTCTATATTTGGAATATATTTTATAAAGTACATAAAGGTTTAAAATTTATTTCTGATGAATTTGCTTATTTTATCAATTTGTAATAACCTTCTTTAAGTCCAAAAAGTTTTTGCCTTAACGTCTATTTTGCGTGGTATTGATTTAGCCATGCCAGCTTTCATTTAGTTGGTATTTGCCTTGGTTTGTTTATCTTTTTCTGTCCTTTTTCCTATTAATCTTCTGTGTCTTTATAAGTGTCTCTTGTAAATAAGATGTAGCTCAACGTTTGCTCATTTTCTGTTTGTTCAATGTTTGTTTATTCAGATGTAGAAGCTTCTTTTCACCTTTGGTCCACTGACATTGATTGAGATTTCTAATATTTTGTGATTCATTCCTACAATTTTAAGTGTTAAGTTTTTGATACTTTTTCTAGGTTTCTCCATTATTGTTTTCTTTGAGATTGATTGAAAAAAAAAATTTAACTTCTCCTTCTCTACCTCACCCCCACCTGCTACTTTCTTCTCTACTACTTGGGAGGTTATTCCCTCTGTTACCATCTTTTAGAGATCACCCTACAATTTGTAACACTTATTTAATGGAAGGAATTCTGAAGTTAATCAATGTCTTCACCCTCCTCTTAAACAATACAAAGATTTGAGGGCATTTTAACTTCCCCTTCCATTATCACCTTCCCCTTTCTAACTTAACTACTAGGAGCAATTTCTGTGAACATCTGATGGACCATCTGCCCCCTAACTTACTCCTACTCATCCTTCATTTCTCAGCTTAAATTCCATTTCCTCTGAGAAGACTTCCCTAGAGTCTGGGTCAGTAGTCATCAATCTGGATTACCCTGCACTTAGAAATGCCCAAAGAGGGGCACCTGGGTGGTTCAGTCAGTTAAGAGAGTCTGCCTTTGGCTCAGGTCATGATCCCAGCATCCTGGGATCAAGCCCTACATTGTGCTCCCTGCTCAGCGAGGAGCCTGCTTCTCCCTCTGCTTCTGCCCCTCTCCCTGCATGTGCTCTCTCTCACTCTCTCTCTGTCAAATAAAGTCTTAAAAAAATATCCAAAGACTTCCCAAAGGGGCACTGGCATAAAATTTTAAATGGTTCAATTTCCAGATCCTCACATTTTATGTGTAGTCTTCCCTATTTTGATCTGCCTGAGAACTAAGCTACCTAAAAGCCTGAAGCAGATAGTTTTTCTTTTCTCCTTCCCTTTCATCACTGCCCTGTTCCTACTTTATAAAATAAAGGTATGTCTCTATTACCTCTATTTACCATTGTGCTTGGTTTGGCCCTGGCATATAAATTCCCCTCAACCAAACAAATAAATAGTCAGCAGTTCAAAATATTAGCATCAGTGAAACTTTTAGTTGTGTCTTTCCCTGTATTATTCAAATTTTTCTGAAAGGCAAAGCATTAGAAATGGAGTGTTTTGGTGCATGTTTGGTTGTTAATAATTAGACATGGAGTCAAACAAGAGTAGAGTTGCCAGGGGGTGCCTGGGTGGCTCAGTCGTTAAGCGTCTGCCTTCCGCTCGGGTCGTGATCTCAGGGTCCTGGGATGGAGCCCCGCATCGGGCTCCTTGCTCCGCGGGAAGCCTGCTTCTCCCTCTCGCGCTCCCCCTGCTTGTGTTCCCTCTCTGGCTGTGTCTCTCTCTGTCAAAATAAATAAAATCTTTAAAAAAAAAAAAAAAAAGTAGAGTTGCCAGATTTAGCAAGTAGAAATACAGAAACCTAGTTACATTTGAATTTCCAGTAACAAAATTTTTTTCAATATATGGATTACCCAGATACACTGAAACACTGAAAAATTATTAGTCTTTGAAATTCAAACTTAACTAGGCCTCCTGTATTTTATCTGACAACCCTAGCTAATATTTTTTTTAAAGATTTTATTTATTTATTTGGGAGAGAGAGAATGAGAGACAGAGAGCATGAGAGGGAGGAGGGTCAGAGGGAGAAGCAGACTCCCTGCCGAGCAGGGAGCCCGATGCGGGACTCGATCCCGGGACTCCAGGATCATGACCTGAGCCGAAGGCAGTTGCTTAACCAACTGAGCCACCCAGGCACCCAACCCTAGCTAATATTAAGAACAACTTTCATTTTTTTCTTTCATCTATTTGACACTTTAAAAAAAAAAATACAATATTCCCAAGGGAGAGTTCTACTAGAGCAAACCCAACCCAAAAATGTAAGAACTTTTAAAGCAGAGATGCTTTATTTAAAACAGGCTACAAACTCATGGCAGGAGTCTTTTCCTTATTTAGCGATCTATTTTAGAATTAGAATTACAAAATAAGATGGTTATCATAGCAATGTTTACTAATATGTTGATTTGAAATGAAAACTAAAGTCAGACTTGTTCTGTTGGAAAATGAGTCAGATTTGGCTAAACAATTAGGTTATATGTGGGAACTTTTCACATATTAAATTCACCAAATCTTCAACTCCAGGATCTCATAGTAACTAATACATTATAAAAACAAATATTATCGGGACGCCTGGGTGGCTCAGTTGGTTGGGCGACTGCCTTCGGCTCAGGTCATGATCCTGGAGTCCCGGGATCGAGTCCCGCATCGGGCTCCCTGCTTGGCAGGGAGTCTGCTTCTCCCTCTGACCCTCCTCCCTCTCATGCTCTCTGTCTCTCATTCTCTCTCTCTCTCTCAAATAAATGAATAAAATCTTTAAAAAAAAACAAATATTATCAAATAAGTAATGATAAATATTATCAAAGGATCTTCATGTTAAAAGTTCATTGATCTGCAGACTTAATATGAGTGCACTTTATATATGTTATACCTCAATGAAAAAGAAGAAAAAAGCTTTGAAAAGGAACATGGAAATTAACAATGTATTTTCTAAGTATACCTGCTAAGTCACATCTAAGTGAAAGAATTACACACATAATTTGGTAATTTATGATAAGGCCTTTTTGCTAAACTTCCCAGAAATTCAGAATGTAGACAATTCTGAAGGCTGGGTAGGAAATTTTTTTCAAGTCCAGTGGTCTCTAATTTTAGCACTAACAACAAAAAGAAGAAGGTGATTGGAGAATCTTGTCAAGTCCTCAATCAATCATTATAGATATGAGAGCATTAAGAATGCAAGAGCAATAAGGTTTAAGAACCACAAACAGCAAGTTTCTCATAGCAACCTGGACTTTTTCCTTTGCTTATATATATAAATATATACATTCATGTAACTATTTGATGTCCATTTATCCTACAAAATCAAGTCTCATAGAAGCAATACTGAGCTTTTCCTCAGTGAACGTTGAGTGAAAGATTAAATGGGCAAATGCATCAAGTGCAGGTAGTATTTGCAATCCCAGGAATGGATGCTATTAGCCAGAACGCATGCACAGAGCAGAGGATGGAACTCTAGAAACAGAAGTAGATTAGCAAATCATTTCAGGGCCACACCTGTGTCATCTGCATTTACAGCTCTCCCTTTTCCTTTCCTCCTTCGTCCATAATCTTGCACACAGGAACAATACAAAAGTAAAAATGACCTGCTTGAACTGCTTTGCCAAACCAATCTAAGACCCAGGGTAGATAACTACTGTTATGAGAAACAATTACCCATGAAGACTATGGCACTGGGCAAATCTCTTGATCTCTTTGAGCTTTATTGTCATCACCGTCCTATGGAAGAAACAGATGTTAGATACATAAAATATAGTAGCTCCCACCTCCCCTTCAAGGAAGCTGCACACAATCCCCCTGAGACTAGCCGTTTAAACATTAATTTTCTTTTTCTATCATTCATTTTAGTCAATCATCTCTGTGTGCATCATGCACTCATACCACGTGCTATATTTGTGGGTAAGAATTTTTTCCTCCAGTTTCCATTTCCTCCAATATCCTAGAGTCAGGTCCATTTTTCTATGTTTCTGCTACCCACTTTCTATTACTATTACTTTAGCCCTAATTTATTTAACAGTGATGACTTTTTCAGATAGTTCAGTGTGACTGGGTTTTGGTGTTGTCTGGTTTTTTAGATGCCACCAGGAGGCAGCATGGACTTAGTGATGATCTCACATCTACAGTCATTCTGTCACTTCCTAAAGGAAGATGTCTTTTCTACTTAAAATACAATCAAATCTGACCTTTTTTCTTTTTTTTCATATAATACCCAAAGTTAATGAGGACATGGGGGAGCAGACACTGCCATATACTTGCAGTTGAAGTGTTCATTGGGGCAATTTGAAAATGCCATAGTGAAAGCCTTAAAATTGTTAATATCCTTTGTTCTAACATTCTCCTTTCACACAAACTCTCTCCTACCCCCTGTCATTTCATTTAAGGAGATTATTGTGGCTGAGAGCAAAGATTTAGCTACAGAAACATTCAGTACAGCATTGCTTAAAATAACGTAAACTAGAAACAATGTAAAGATCCAACAATAAGGGATTCAGATCATATAATGGATTACTATATGGCTGTTTAAAATGATACTGTTGAGGGCGCCTGGGTGGCTCAGTTGGTTGAGCGACTGCCTTCGGCTCAGGTCATGATCCCGGAGTCCTGGGATCGAGTCCCACATCGGGCTCCTGGCTCAGCGGGGAGCCTGCTTCTCCCTCTGACCCTCTCCCCTCTCATGCTGTTTTTCTGTCTCTCTTTCTCTCATATAAATAAATAAAATCTTTAAAAAAAATTTTTTTAAAAATGATACTGTTGAAATGTTTTTCAAATATGTGGTATGTAAATCACAAGATGTGGTACATGGAACAATTATAAATGGCACATAGAAGGACATTGTTTCCATTTCCCTATATCTGCTCCCATTGCCCAAAAACCATCCTGGTTCATCATGGCCTCCTCCTGGATAGCTAGAAGGTTAAGACTTCCCACACAAGACCACACTCTTCTTTTCGCTATCTTCCTTAGGAGCTCTCTGTTCTGTTCCTGTTTCAAGGCTCAGGCTTCATCCTGCCATCATGGCCCCAGCATCCTTTCCTTTCCACCTAGCCCTTCCTGACTCTCGCAGCCAGCTTCACCCTCATTGCCTTCCAGTCCCTTTTCATATTTCCTGAAACACCCAACCCTGCCCCTTCTCCTAAGCTCCAGGAGGTGGCACTGAAGTAAGCCTTGAAGGATGGGGAGGAGTTGGCGTGGCAGAGACAGAGGACATGGCAAAGGACATATGTCAGAATAATACAGACCAGGGAAAAAAAGAGAAACATAGCATGAAATGCACAGAGAACTAAAATCAGGTTAGGGGCGGGCGCCTGGGTGGCTCAGTTGGTTGGGCGACTGCCTTCAGCTCAGGTCATGATCCTGGAGTCCCTGGATCGAGTCCCGCATCAGGCTCCCTGCTTGGCAGGGAGCCTGCTTCTGCCTCTGACCCTCCCCCCTCTCATGTGCTCTCTCTCACTCATTCTCTCTGTCTCAAATAAATAAATAAAATCTTTAAAAAAAAATAAAAAATAAATAAAATCAGGTTGGGGCACACAAGAGTAAATTGAGAAACTTGTTCAGAGATCCAGCCTATGGGTAGCAGGGACTTGATTACAGAGGACAAAGCATGGTATTCTATAGAGTTTGAACTTCACCCTGGAACTAAGTTTAAGGAGTGATGAAATCAAATCACAAAGTTTCGTGGAAAATGGATTTGTGGGAAGAGGGGTTTTTGCAATAACAGAAATGAGACATGATAAGGGCTTGAACTAGAGCAGAGGTAGGAAATATAGAGAAGAGGGGTCAGATTCAAAATTATGTAGAACATCAGATTAACAGGACCTTGTGACTATGGACTATAGACCTACTGTAGATTAGGTAAGAGCCAGAATCATATCTGTCTCACTCACAGCTGGCATCTCCTCCCCCTAATACACTGTATTCCACACAGGTACCCAAATGAATTGGAAAGTGGGTAGGTATCAGAAGTGTTAAATGCAAAATGACTGCAGATCTTCCCACTGAGTGGAGGAGTTTAATTCTCCTCCCCTTAAATGCTGGCTGGCCTTGTGATTTGATTCACTTTAGCCAACAGAATTCCTGATACCAGAAGGATTAAAATGAGAAAGAAAAGAATCTCTAATTGAAAAATTAGCATAAATTTAAATAATTACTGATGATACATCTGTGAAATAATATGTAATTGAGTGTTCCTCAAAATAAAAGTAGAATACTATTTAAACAAATTTAATGATTATGTAGAATTAAAATTGTTGGCAATGTCAACATAATTTAGAAGAAGAGAGGCATAGATAAGAATGAAGTTAAAATCAATTAAAAGAATCATCTTATTTGGCATAATGAGACTATAATAATGATTAGCTCCAGACAAAGTAAGAAAACAGAAGTACAAATAGGTTTATTGATCTATTTAAAATATAAAGTTACAGACCATAACCATAGACAATATTAAAGATTAAAATAACATAAAATCCAGTTATATGAGACTTACAAAATACATACCAAAGGAGCACTGTATATGAAGATTGAAATTGAAGGGATGAAATATATATATACCTTGTGAATCATAAGGCCAGCCCAGATTCAAGGGGAGAGAAATAAAATCTTCCACTAGATGGCAAGATCTTCAGAGTCATTTTGCAAAGTGTGTAATTCAGGAAGGCATAAAGATGAGAGACGTTTTTGCAATTAATCACCACACCATGAAAATTCTAATTGAGATCAGTAGGAAAATAGGAAGAAAAAACAGGAAAACAAGGAGAAAAAAACAAAAAATACGGAACATAAGAAACAAATAGCAGATGGCCGATATAAACCTAGCCATATTGATAAGCACATTGAGTATAAATGGTCTAAACATTCCAATTAGATGCACAAGTTGTCAGGTTAGATAAGAAAGCAAGAGTCAATTATATGTTGTCTAAGAGAAACTCCCCTCAAATATAAAAACACGGGTTAAAAGTAAAGTGATGAACTTGATTACAATGATGGAAAAATATATACTATGCCTACACAATCCAAAGAAAGCTAAGGTGGCAGAGGAATATGAGAGGAACCAGATTTCAGAGCAAAGAACAATACTAGGGATAAAAAGGTAATTGCATAATGATATAAGGGTCAATTCATTAAAAGGACATAACATTCTTCAATGTGTATGTAAATAATAACAGAGTTTCAAAATACCTGAAGCAAAAAACTATTAGAGATGAAGGGACAAATGGACAAATTTGTAATTTTAGTTGGAGATTTTAACAGTAATAGACAAAGTGAAAAGAAAATCAGTAAAGGTATAGAACACCTGGCCATTATCATCAATCAACTTGACCAATTTGCCACTTAATAAAAATTCCACCTAGCAACAGCAGAAGGCATCATCTTTTCAAGTGCACACAAAACATTTGCCAACATAAGCCATATTCTGGACCACAAAACAAGTCTATAAATTTAAAAGAATAAATCACAAAAAGTATGTTAGGACCACAGTAGAATTAAATTAGAAATCAACAAGCAGATATTTGGGAAAGCTCTAAGTATTTGGAAATTAAACATGCATTTCTAAATAACTGAGGGCTAAAGAAGAAATTACAGGGGAAATTAGAAAATACGTTGAACTAAATGAAAATTACAGAGCAGCATATCAAAATGTATGAGTTACTGCAGCAACAGTGCTTTAAGGGGAATTTATATTGCTAAATGCTCTCAACTTAATGTTATAAAATTTGACTTTAAGATCATAAAAAAGTGAGTTAAATGAATTAAACTCATAGGCATTAGGAAGGAAATAATAAACATCAGAGAAGTCAATAAAATAGAAAATAAATAACAAAGAACAATCAGTGAAACCAAAACCTGGTTCACTGAAAAGACCAATAAAAGTGACAAAACTCAGATCAAGCCTGACTCTTAATCAGTCAGACTAATCAAACATAAAAGAAGGAAGACACGAATAAGAAATGATAGGACACTACAGATACTGCATATTTTAAAATAAAGGGATATTATAAGCAACTTATGCCTTTTAGATGAAATTGACAAATTCTTTGAAAGACAAACTACCAAAGATCACTCAAGAGAAAGCGATAGCCTGGCTAGCCCCATGCCATTTAAATAAGTTGCATTTGTAGATAAAAACTTACCCCAAAAGAAAATTCTAGACCCAGAAGTCTCCAATGGTGGATGATACCAAACGTTTTAGTAAGAAATAATACCAGTCTTATGTAAAATCTTCCCAAAAATATGAAGAGGAGAATATGCTTCACAGCTTGTTTTTTGGCTTTTTTTGAGATAAGCATTACCCTAGTACCAAAACCAGATAAAGCCATTAGAAAAAAAACTACAAACCAAAAATCCTTCATAAAAATGAATGCAAAATTCCTTAACAAAACATTAGCATAGCAAGTCCAGAAATGCATAAAGGGAAAATGCTACATGGGATTTACCTTGGGAATGCAAAGTTGGTTTAACATTTAAAATATCTATCAATGTACTTTACCAAAGTAATAAATTAAAGTAGAAAAAACATATAATCATCTTAATAAAGGCAGAAAATCCCTTTGACAAAATTCATCTCCTGTTCATGATGAAAACTCCAAATTAGGAACAGAGAGGAACTTCCTCAATTTGATAAAAAGCATCTACAGCTAATAACATACTTGATGGTAAAAGACTGAATGTGTTCCTCATAAGGTCAGAAAAAAAGGCAGAGATTCAAATAAGAATTTTAAAAATCAAGTTTGGTAGGTAGTAGAATATAAAGTCAACATAAAAATTAATTCTGTATATTAGCACTGAACAATTAGAATTTGAAATTTTAAATGATATTTATGATAGCATCGATAATATGAATTACTTAGAGATAAATTTAACAAAATATATGCAATATCACAAAATATATGCAATATCTGTATACTGGAAACTACAAACTGTTTCTGAAAAACATCTAAATAATGTTGAGATAATGATGAGATCCAAATAAAGATCTAAATAAATGATGAGATAGTTCCTGGATCTGATTTTGTTAAGATGTCATTTCCCCTCAAATTGATCTATAGATTTAACACCAACCCAGTCAAAATCACAATAGGCTTAAAAAAAATGATCCAGTTTCATTCTTCTGCATGTGGCTGTCCAATTTTCCCAACACCATTTGTTGAAGAGACTGTCTTTTTTCCATTGGACATTCTTTCCTGCTTTGTCAAAGATTAGTTGACCATAGAGAAAGGGGAACCCTCCTACACTGTTGGTGGGAATGCAAGCTGGTGCAACCACTCTGGAAAACAGTATGGAGGTTCCTCAAAAAGTTGAAAATAGAGCTACCATATGACCCAGCAATTGCACTACTGGGTATTTACCACAAAGATACAAATGTAGTGATCCGAAGGGGTATGTGCAGCCTGATGTTTATAGCAGCAATGTCCACAATAGCCAAACTGTGGAAAGAGCCAAGATGTCCACTGACAGATGAATGGATAAAGAAGATGTGGTATATATATATAAAATGGAATATTATGCAGCCATCAAAAGGAATGAGATCTTGCCATTTGCAACGACGTGGATGGAACTGGAGGGTATTATGCTGAGTGAAATAAGTCAATCAGAAAAAGACATGTATCATATGATCTCACTGATATGAGGAATTCTTAATCTCAGGAAACAAACTGAGGGTTGTTGGAGTGGTGGGGGGTGGGAGGGATAGGGTGGCTGGGTGATAGACACTGGGGAGGGTATGTGCTATGGTGAGCGCTGTGAATTGTGTAAGACTGATGAGTCACAGACCTGTACCCCTGAAACAAATAATACATTATATGTTAATAAAAATAAATAAAAAGAAAATGAATGAACTGCATCTATATATATCTAAGTATCTTAAAAATATAACTTTGAATTAAAATAAGTTGAAAAAGACTATGTCCAATATTGTACATTTGTGTAAACACTAAACAAACAATAGTATATATTGTTTATGCACGCTTACACATTTAGAAAAATTTTTTAATTTTTATTTTAAATTATAATTTAATACATGAGAATTAGACTGCTGATTTATCAGCTTTAAGATATTGGTTTCCTCTGGCAGGAAGAAAGCCTGAAGGAATGGGTGGTGGGGTGCAAGGGGAACTTGAGCTATATCTTTAATGTTTTATTTCATTTATGTCCCAGAGAAAATAACAGAGACAGAACTGAACGCAAAAAAAAAAAGCAAAATGTTATGATCTTCTAGGCATTATGGGGAGTACATATAGGTACCTGTTATATTATTTTCTGTAATTTTGATATGTTTAAAATGTTTTACAATTTGACATCATTTTGAGATTGAATAAAGCCAGCCATATAAACTTCGCACCACAAAGTGCGGCACATAGTAATCATATTCCTGAAGAATCTCACAACTGACACAGCTTCCAGATTTGCAAACCTGGAACTAACAATATTAGTTCTCTCAGAAAACGTCCTCAGAGTTATTAACAAACTGAGGATCAGGCCAGTGGTTTCTTAATTACACTTCTGTACTGATCCCTTGGAGGATGCCAGTCAACCCTAGTGATCCACCGGGTAATGGCAGCATGTCAACAAACAGAAATTGCTGCATGATTAAATTATCGCTGACGGTGAGTGAGCGCCCTATGATCCTGGCCTTGCAAGTGAGGTCAGAGATACGTCTGTGCTTAGAAAGGAGGATTCCGTGCGATAAAAATCCAGCCTGTAATAAACTGTACCATGTCCTTCCCCTATCTTAACAGTGATCACTTGGAATCATCATCACCCATCTGTATGCTTGGCTCACAGTAAATAATTGCTAACTGACTAATTAGCCTCCAGGAAATGGAATTCCATAAATAGGGGGATTGTGCCAACTTATCCCCGACTCCTAACATGGTGGACCTAGCCAACATATCGAATAGGTGAAGGGAAAGCCAAAGGTGCTGCTACTCCATGAAAACTTCCCAGCTCTCTCCAGCCAGAAGGATCTGTTCCTTTCAAATTTGTACCCTCTTAGAATATTTAACATCTATTCTTACAGATACATGTGTTCAGGTCTCATTTTCCATTACTACCTTTTAGGTTTAAGAGCAAGGACTGTTCCCTTTTTGTCATTTATTACAGAATGATGGAAAATAGAAAAAAAGTCTTAAAGCTAAAATTAATTCATTTTATACTTTCCTAAGTTCAGCAGAATTATGTTGAACTTAAAGTATGCAACTCCAGACCATTTAAAATGAAATCCCACTTCCATATATTTAGTTAGTTGGTAGCAGAGCAATGGGCGATGACGTGTACCAAATCACCAACAGGGCCCATGCGCCTGTTTGCTCAGCTATTTCCCATTAAACACCAGCGAACAAAGACAGCTGCCAACCATTTTCTAGGTCACTTGTTCTGTTTGTAAACAGGAAGTGTACAATAATTAACAAGATGTAATTATTTGCAAACAGGATTTACACAGAATGAAAGAATTTTTTTAAAGGAAGAAAATTAAGGCAAGTCTTAAGTGCTTAATGACCCCATTAATTGAGATAGGTAATTGAAGAAATTAAACAGAAGAGGTAATGGCCTTGGAGCCATTAATCTATTCTGGGGGTACTGCTAATGTTTACCAGGTGATTTTCATCTGAATTAAGAGCTGAGAGTCAGTCTACTTTCACACAATAGTTCTTGGATCTGGCCAATCAGAAGAATCACTTGGAAAGTTCTTGAACAATACAGATCCCTGGATTCTCTTCATACAGCCTTAATCAGAATCTCTGGGGTAGGGCTCATACACACGTATTTTTTTAAAAGCCTAACAGGTGATTCTTTAAAAGGGCTAGCCAGGTTTGGAGGTCATTGTGCAGGCTAAGGTTTCTCAACGTGGGCACTGCTGACATTTTTGGATAGTTAATTGTTGTGGATGCTGTCCTGTGCATTATAGGATATTTAGCATCATCCCTGGCCTCTGCCTAGGAGATACCAGTAGGACCCTCCCTTCCAAAAATTGTAAAAAAACAAAATGTTGCCAGACATTGCCAGATTTCTCTGGGGGCTGAAATCACCATCCATTTAAGAACCATTGCTTTAGAACAACCCTGTCTGATAGAACTTTCTGCAATGAGGGAAATGTCCAACCTGCTAGCCACAAGCCACAAGTGGTTATTGAGCACTTGAAATGTGGCTAGTACACCTAAGGACCTGAATTTTAAATGTTATTTTGTTTTAACTAATTTAATTGTAAAAGCCACATATCACTAATGGCTATTATATCGGACAACACGGTTTTACAAGATTCCGATCTGACTCTAGGCAGTGAAATCTATACAATGTCTTCCCTAAGTGCTTCTGAGACATGCCATGTAGAAATAATTTACAAAAATAGAAAATCTACCTAGTTTCCTGTCTAATTAGAAAAGCTCTTGGGATGTTATGACTAATGGAAAGTTTACTTACAGCTTTGCTTTCTAAGTGTTGTCTAGGAAATATTTTTTGTTACTACCCCTTATACCCAGATTAAGATACTTAAAGCAGTCTGGCTGGGGTTAGCCCCCTTCAGTCCCAATTTTGATCCCCTTTTATTGTCAGTCCCTAACACTTTCTTAAGGAAAAAATCCTATTGCTGTCTGGTTTTTGTCAATTCTTAGCAGGTTAAACATAGAGTTACCATATGGTCCAGCAATTCCACTCCTAGATGTATACCCAAGAAAGATGAATACATATGTCCATGCAAACACTTAATATACACATAAATGTTCATAGCTGCATTGTTTTTTCCAGTTTTATTAATGTATAACTGACATACAGCACTTTATAAATTTAAGGTATATGGTACAATGATTTGACTTACATATAAGGTTTGAAATGATTACCACAATAAGTTTAATTAACATCCATCATCTCATATAAATACAAAAAATAGAGAAAAAGAAAAATAAATTTATTTTCCTTGTGATGGGAACTCTTAACATTTATTCTAACAACTTCCATATATACCACGCATCGGTATTAATCATAGTCATCATGTTGTACATTACATCCATAGCACTTATTTATCTTATAATTGAAAGTTATACCTTTTGACCACCTTCATCTAATCCGTCCTCCACCTCTGGTAATGAACACATCTCTTTTCCTTTCTTTGTTTTGCAGATTCCACATATATATGAGATCGTACAGTATTTATCTTTCTTTGTATGACTTATTTTTCTTAGCATAACGTCTTGAAGTTCATCCATGTTGTTGCAAATGGCAGGATTTCCTTTGTTATGGCTGATTACTATATATATATATATATCACATCTTCATTACCCATTCATCTGTCCATGGACAGTCAGATTTTTTCCATATATTGGCTTTTGTAAATAACACTGCAGAGCTACATTATTCATAATAGCCAAAAAGTGGAAATAATCCAAATGTCTAACAACTGATGAATGAATAAACAAGTGTATATCTATCAATGGAATATTACTTGGCAATAACAATGAATGAAGCCCTGATATATTCTACAACAGGATGAACCTTAAAAACATTATGCTAAATTAAATAAGCCAGTCGCAGAAGACCACAGACTATATGATTCCATTTATATGAAAGATTTGTAATGGGCAAATCAATAGGGATAGAAAGTAGTTTTAGGGCGCCTGGGTGGCTCAGTCGTTAAGCGTCTGCCTTCGGCTCAGGTCATGATCCCAGGGTCCTGGGATCGAGTCCCACATCGGGCTCCCTGCTCGGCAAGAAGCCTGCTTCTCCCTCTCCCATTCCCCCTGCTTGTGTTCCTGCTCTCACTATCTCTCTCTCTGTCAAATAAATAAATAAAATCTTTAAAAAAAAAGAAAGTAGTTTTAGCAGTTGTCTAGGGCTGGGGTGAAATGAGGACATTGATTGGTTATAGCTAATGGTTATGGGGTTTCTTTTTGGTGTGATGGAAATGTTCTAAAATTAGATTGTGGTGATGGCTATACAATTCTGTGATTATACTAAATCTGTTAATTATATACTTTAACAGGCTGAAGTGTATGGTATGGGAATTGTATCTCAACAGAGTTGTTAAAACCTCTGTTGGTGTAATTCACTCTATAAGCAGATCTAACAAGAAAATCTGCATGATAATATCAATTGGTACAAAATATTTATTATTAAACTGTAAGTGGCTTTGGATAATGTTATTATCTTATTCCAGAATAGTCTCTCCACTGGTTACTAGCATTCTCATTTCCAAGATAATTGAAGTGACCCTGCATTGCATCCAAACTCAGGCTGAAAAATTTTAAACCTGGCCCTTACTCAATAATAAATTCTTAAATTCTTCCACTCTACGAGCTCCATTGTAGGACAGTGAATGCATTCAGAAGATACTCTGCATAACCGCAGAAAGCAATTCCAAGGGCCCATCCTTGTAATTCCTGAGTTCCTCTCTAGTCGATAGGAATAATGGACTCATGAAAATTGCCAATGAGAAAAGATGAAAGGATAAAAGATTTTCTAACCTAATATTGTCACAAGTCAGGCCAGTCAGACCCTGTCCTGCATGTAAAGTGCTAAGTCATGGAAGATAAATAGCTCTGTCAAGCAATGAGAAGAGGACATTCACTTTTAGGGCCTTGAGTTCTCCAAGCAACCCCAGACAGAGCCCGTTCTCTGGCTTTCAGCTTATCTGACTCAGATAACTTTAGAGGAAATGAAAACATTTCTAGGTTTTCCATTACAAAGAGAGACCTGGTACTGAAGATAACTGCCAAACTTACACAGCTTGAGCATGGACCATTTAGGAGACCTACAGGGAGTGTGCAGATGAGGAAGAAAAACAGCAAATATCAAGGGAGGTAAAATTTTTCATAATGTAAACCAAAAAAAGTCCATCTAAGGCAATTTTGCTTTTATTGTCCTGAATAAATAATGTCAAATGAAATCAGTTTGTCTAAGTGGTTAGATAGAGATCTGTGAAGAATGATGTACAGAGAAGTAGGGACTCAGATTACAAGGCAGGAAAGAATAGGCTTTTTAAAGGAAAAATGTGTAGGGAGGAATATTAATTCAGAAACTCATTCAGTAGACAAAGCAGAAGACTTTAGGTTACAAAGCAGTGACACAGTTCTGACCTTCCTTCCATTCACTGAGGATGTAGTTTAACAAATACATAGAGCATTTATGAGAAAAGCTAAGGCCTTTGGAATGGTTCTGGGAAGAGTCTGAGTTATTTGGAGGACAAGTGTCATCTTCAACACAAGATGCATTAACTGTACCCTGAATTTCTTATAACTAGATAGAGTGGCAGCCTTCCCTGGCCTTCATCATCTGGCTGGATAAGGGCATCCCTATTCTGTGTTCTGACAGTGCCCTGGATATACTCTTAATTATGCCACTTTAAATTACCTAAGATTATTGTTTTTTATCTTCTTTCATCACAAGACAGCGAACTTCACAAGAACCAAGACATTGTTGGCATTTTTATGGTTTTCAGTTTTCAAGGGGTGTCTTAACAGAGTTTCTAGGCGGGCATACATTCCCATCTCTGGTAGATATTGTTTCATTTTCAGGTATTCCATAGACCAATTGACTCCTTCCCAGATTAGGTAATTCAAAGGTTACCATACCTGGACTCTGCTGCAAGACCTTGTGGTAAGTCGGATTGTAATGTAATGCTGAATTCCACTAGTATTTGGGCTGGACTCCAAAATGGATGCCTTATACAAAATTGTGCCCTGGAGTAGATTTAGTGTCATTACACTGGCTTCAGGTCAAATGTTTTCCAGGAAACATTGTCCCATGGACTTGGGACATTTGAACTGCACTTCCCCAGCCTGGATCCATGTTATTTCAGCCATCTATATGTGAGATGTTAAAGAAACAAATTGCTTCGTGACAGCTGTAGGCCCTGAAAGAATTCAAGCGCCTTCCCTAGTGCCTGTCTTCATGGGAGGAGGTGTAGTGGGGGGCAATGGCTTCAATAGCCATTGAAGAGTCTGATGTATGTCTCAGATCACGGACCCACACCCCAGATATGGAATCAGAAATTTTATCATGGCCCTTGCATATTCCAGGTCATTAAACCTAATCCCAGATCTTGTCTTTTTTTTCTTTTTTTTTTTTTAATCTCTTGCTCCTCGTAGAACTTTTTAATTGCAACCTTACAATGGATTGTCTGGATAAGAAGTGTGTCTTCAACAGATCTTTCAGTTATGATCTTTCCACTTATCCCACTTAAGTAAAAGTTATAAAAGACACAGTTTCTTTTTTCTGGACTGCCTGTGTCAGTGCAGACACTATGTCAGCCTGAAAAAAAGAAAAATGAGAGAGAGAGAGAGAGAAATAAGGTCCATGGGTGTCCCCATGCAGTGCCAGCTTGTTTGAGCCAGTCATTATCTCCAGAGCTATAAGAAGACTTTTTGGAACTCCCCCTGCCTCTGCTGCCAAGGTTCCTGGGATTAGAGACCAGCAGACAGAAATACTCTGTTCTTTATTTCAGGGAGCACAAATAGACGGACTTTGGAGTGAAGAAATCGTATTTGTTGAAACCTTTGCTCAGAGTTATAAATCTATGTGCCACGTGGCAGGGATGTCTCTAACTCTGGAACAAAGAACAAAGAGCATTTTAGTTAGTCACACTGAGGAAAACACCAAAGAAGCAGAAACCAAGGAATGTTCATCCCCCCACCTCCTCCCCTCCTGAAGGACCACCTGCTTTCCCTCCAACTCAAGTAGAGATTTCTTGGCACATTCCAGCTCCACATCTAGGTTTTTGAAACATAAAGCTAGTATCTGAAACATCCCCCAGGCTCTACAGATATTTTTTTTTTTAAGATTTTATTTATTTGAGAGAGAGAGCACATGAAAGGGGGGAGGGTCAGAGGGAGAAGCAGACTCCCTGCTGAGCAGGGAGCCCGATGCGGGACTCCATCCTGGGACTCCAGGATCATGACCTGAGCCGAAGGCAGTCGCTTAACCAACTGAACCACCCAGGCGCCCTCTACAGATATATTTTTAATGATGATGAATTTAGATCTTTCATTGAGTCATAAAACCCCAATGTAGCCAACAGCCTGGCAGTCATAGTGCTTCACTTCATCACCGAAGTGAGGGAGTGACTAAGATCCAACATCACAGAACCCCTCAGAGGCCCCACAACTCCTACTACACCTAGAAGGGTTCTTTAAAAAATTTATCTGATTCATAAATATAATAAATTTTCATTGCATAAAAAATTTTTTAGGTTATTTAAATTCCAGTTAGTTAACATACAGTGTAATATTAGTTTCAGGTGTACAACACAGTGAAAAAGGAAAACACTTTCATAATCCACCACAACACATTTTGTTCACCATACTCTGTTGCACTTAAAGAAAACTAACATGCTAAATCTTACAGAATAAGAAAGAAAAATGTGGATTTCTACTTTTGATGCTTCAATCCTGAATTTTGCAACTTATGACATAAAACATCAA
The DNA here is from genome assembly GCF_011800145.1 of Mirounga leonina. NCBI lineage: Eukaryota > Metazoa > Chordata > Mammalia > Carnivora > Phocidae > Mirounga > Mirounga leonina. The sequence continues at coordinate 9,091,269 of NW_023270305.1, read as the reverse complement.
AACATGCTTGGGCAGGGCCCTTGTGTGAGATAGGAGTAGATTACAATAGGTGTAAAAAATTGTGAAATCAGGCCAGCTTCCAAGGAGTGTGCACAGCATGACGTTCTCTATACAGGTCAGGGCAGTGCCAGGAAAACCCTACACTCATAATTGGCCAAATCCTACTATCCTCACTTGCAGGGCACAGCTCATAACCGGTGGAGGGATTCCAGAGATGTGTGATATTACCCTTGAGTTCTTATCACAGACACTGAAATTCAGGCAATTACGTTAGAGAGAAAGCAACCTAGAGTGGGTGAAAACAGAGTGATTGAGGTTTGTGGACTTGTGTTGATCTTGCACTGGTGAGGGCTGCCTATAGAAGCCACCAGCTGCCCTGCAGAGATAACGAGGCAGAACTATGGAGGGCGTTTCCTAACATTATATGAAGTAATCTGGGGCTTAGAAAGGAGTTCTGGTGTCAAGGAAGATGAGCTAAGTGCTAAGCCAGGTTCTGTTGGCCTTAATTCCATGTATTTATTGAGATGATATTTGGTCTGGAGTGTTCCTAAATTGTCCTGTAAACTCTGCAGACCCTGTGGAACATCTGAAGGCAGGTCTGCTTACCAGTAATGGCTCCCTGGATCCGGGATTGGTGGCTACACACCCTTGCCTTGTTCATCTTGCTTTCCACTGCATTCTTCAATTTCCAACTCTGAAATGTAAAAGAAAAATAATTGACACCTCTCTTGGCTTTGTCATCTGCACAGTGACAGAGTTGGTTGGATGGGGTCATCTCCGAGAACTCTCCCCTGCTCTACATTCTAACTCTCCTCTGCTTGGTGGTTCCAAAGACTAAGTGTCCTACATCAGGCAGGAGCAGTGTGATCACTACTCCACATCAACAGTGCTGGCCTGTTGGAAAAGCTACGCTACTTACTGTCTTAAACCAGCTACCTTGTCCCTTCTTCATGCCACAGCACTGATGACCCATAAACCCACCGAAACTGCCCCCCTTTAATCTCAGGCCAAAACTGCATCACCTTCAAATCTCCCTGGGGAACAGAGTGCAACCAAATCAACAGTAGTGTAGAAAAATAACTGCCCCAGTAGTAGCTCAAGACCCCAGGTGAGTCAGGTCATATCTGACCTCTCCCCTGAGGCTCTGGCCAGCTCTGGGTCTGAAATAGAATTGAGTGAGGGAGTCTGCATTCTCCAAAGATCAAGGATGAAAGGGTCAAGAAAACAAAGATCCATCCCCAAACACCAAAGAACACCATTCCTGAGTACTACAGATGCATTCGGTAGAATCTTTGCTATAGAATCAGAAAACTCACTCATAGAACTATGTGAGGGCATCCCGTTTATCCCCCTGCTTTCAAAGAATTAACAATGATTCATTGAATCACTTCCTGCATGCATCCTCAGGCATGTACTGGGATGGAATCCAACCCATAGCATTTTTCAGGACTTTAATTATCTCAAAGTATCCTTTAGTAATCTTTTTCAATGTCTCACCAACATCAGCCACCCAGTTAATATCTAACCTAAGTCCTTCCTGCCACTTATTGAAGCCATTTATTTTCTTTAATACCTTAGGACATATGGGAGAATAGCAGATACCTTTTTTTTGGAATCTTTTCTCAACGTAGGAGCTTTCCTTTTGCTTTGATTCCAGTGAACAGAGTCCGCAGGAGAGAATCTCAAAGAACATAGACTGTTTAATTCTCCAAATAATGAAAAGAATCAGGAATAAAGTTTGTGTGTTTGACTTTTCCATATATTAGCTTTGTGATCTTGGGTGATCTTGCAACACCTCTGAACTTCAATTTCTGCTTTTGTAATATAATACTTAAACCAAAAATTATTATAAAAGTTCAAAGGCTAATATCTGCAAAAAAAAAATTGTCAGCTGTGGATTATAATAAAGATGTTAGATAGAGTAATAATTATTTACTTGTCTTGAGGATTAAGTCCAAAGAATAATGGTAAAATAATGTTGGGAGGATATGGAGAAATTGGAAGCTTTGTGTATTGCTGGTGGAGGTATAAAATGGTGCAACACTGGAAAATAGTATAGTGCCTCCTCAAAATAATTAAACACAGAATTACCATATGATCCAACAATTCTGCTACTAGGTATATACCCCCAAAGAACTCAATGCAGAGATTCAAACAGACATTTGTACACAAATATTTATAGCAGCATTATTCACAGTAGTAAAAAGTGGAAGCAACCCAAATGTCCACCATGGACAAGTGGACAAGCAAAATGCAGTATATGCATATAATAGAATATTATTCAGCCTAAAAAGGAATGAAGTTCTAGGGTGCCTCGGTGGCTTAGCTAGCTAAGCATCTGCCTTCAGCTCAGGTCATGATCTCGGGGTCCTGGGATCGAGTCCCACTTCAGGCTCCTTGCTCAGCAGGGAGGCCTCTCCCTGCCCCCCTGGCCTCCCCCCGCTCATGCTCTCTATCTTTCTCTCTCTCAAAAAAATAAATAAAATATTTTTAAAAAAGGAATGAAGTTCTGACACATGCTACAACACAGATGAACCCCGAAGACATTATGCTAAGTGAAATAAGCCAGACACAAAAGGACAAAAGATTGTTATGACTGGTGTCACATATGTAAGAGTAGTCAGACTCATGGAAACAGAAAGTAGAATGCCGATTGCAGGGGTTGGGGGAGGGAATACTGGGGAGTTGCTGTTTAATGGGTACAGAATTTCAGTTTGGAATAATGAAAAAGTTCTTGAGATAGATGGTGGTGACAGTTGCACAGTAATGTAAATGTACTTAATGCCACTGAACTATATACTAAAAAATGGTTAAAAAGGTAAGTTTTATGTCATGTATATTTTACCACAATGAAAAAAATAAAGAAGATAATGGTCACTACATGGTCCCCACTTGGCAGAGGATATGGGGGATACAAACATAAAAGGAAAGATTGGAGAGGGCACCTGGGTGGCTCAGATGGTTAAGCATCTGCCTTCAGCTCAGGTCGGGATCCCAGGTCCTGGGATCGAGTCCCGCATCGGGCTCCCTGCTCGGCAGGGGGTCTGCTTCTCCCTCTCCACCCCGCCCCTGCTTGTGCTCTCTCTCTCTGTCAGATAAATAAATAAATAAAATATTAAAAAAAAAAAAAAGGAAAGATTGGAGAGACTGGACAATATATAAAACAATCTAGTCTAATGGGCAGCACTCTGTGATTGGAGGCTGCTCTGAGAAGTGGGAGGAGGTGGTAGTGAGTGTGCGGGATCAGAATGACCAGAGAATGCGGGCCTCGTGGACCTAGACTGGGCATAGGTCTTTGAATGGACACAATCAAAGCCTTAATTAATTTCAGGCCTAGGAAGCATTTTCCCAGCAACAAACCCCTCCAGTTTCTGTCTTGGAAAACACCCATTTTCTTCCTGTTCCTACATGAACTCCAGGAATCCCATGCAATATTGTGTAGTGCCTTCATGCCGAGAGTCTATCCAGAGAGCTAGAGACAGGCAATCCTCAACATTTATTTGAAACGGGGGACTTGGGAGAGACGGCACAGAGAAAATCAAAAGGCCAGGTATTGACTGACAAATTATCTGCAGTCAACTGAGATAAGCAGCAGTAAACCATTAATGTCTACATTCTCCTCTCTGTGGTGCTAGAGACTAAATGTCCTGCATCAGGCAGGAGCAGTGTGATCACAACTCCAGGTCAACAGTGCTGGGCTATCTATTGTCTTAGACAAGCTACAGAGATACCACCTTGGTGCTATAAGTACAGGATGAAGCTCTGGCTTAGTAATGGCAGAAAAATGTTATGGTGGTGGATTTTATAGAGTGGTGACATCAGGCTGAGTGATATAATGGGAAGAGCGTGGACTTAAGTGACAGACAGACATAAAGTCAAGTCCCAATTCTGTCATGTACTGCCTTGTGAGTTTGAAAATCATGTCACTCTCTTAGCTTCTCATATAGCATAATAATACCTATATCACTGGGATTGTAATAAGTGGTGACAGTTTATATAATGTCCCTTAAACAGAAAGGGCCCTTTAACTATGAGAAGAAAATCAGGAAAAAAAAAAAAAAGAGGTATTTTAGAGAAGGTAGCTGTGATTGCTTCTAGATTATAATAAAAACAGCTAAAGTACACAGAACTAACATTGTCCCCAGGACTGTTGTAAGAACTTTACATTTTGAACTCTTCATCCTTGGGAAACTCCTATGAGGTAGAGACCATGGTTACCCCCCCCTCTACATTTGAGGAAAGAGAAGCAGAGAAAGAAAAAGAAACTTGCCAAATGTCATAGAGCTAATAAGTGTTGACACCAGAGTCCATATTCTAAACCACGATAATATAGACCAAAATGATATTTGATAGCCCCTTAAGGAACAAATTTGCTATGCATAAAAAGATGTAACTTTGGTTTTAATAATGAGATGACCAGAGGAGACAAAAGAAAATGTAGGTTTAAATCCCCATAGCAAATAATATAAAGGTTTTTTTATGGCCATATTAAGTTTCTATCATATTAAGTTTCATGTCATATTAATAAGATACTTCATTTTTACATATAGCCATTAAAATATTTAAAGACAGAAATATACTGATTTTCATTGCTTAAGGCTTTCATATTTTTGATAATTTTAGAATTCAAAGGTTTTAAATGGCTATAGCTCAATATGTACATTTTTCCAATTAGTACTGAAAAAGAAATAAATTACCTATTAAGAGACTTGCATGGGTAAAACCATACCTCAAAAATACCAAACGTATTATAGAGGAATATGGGGTTGCTTTGCTCCTTACTCATTACCCTGATATGAGTTACAAAAAGAAACAGTGGCCAGAACACTCCAAAATGGAGAAACGGAAAGATGTTCTGTTGATCAGTGATTGGCATAAAGCACACAATGTCAGTTCTTAGTACAGAATTCATTTAACGAAGAACTTTATGAATTAACAGATCGCTTAGCAAATAATAAAAGAATATTATGAATCAGTACTCGTGGAATATAGGAAACTTCATAGCCCTGAATGCCTTTCTAATGAAACAAACAAAAAATGAACTGCACTCAAGATATTAGAAAAAGAACACAAAATAAAACCAAGGAAACTAGAAGGAAGGAATTAATAAAAATAAAAGCAAAAATAAATAAATTAGAAAATGTTAACATTATTAAACAAATTCAATGTAATAATTGTGATTTATCACATTGGGGGATTCAAGCATCAGGTCTCTATGGTACTCTGGAGAAACTATCAGTTTCTTCTCTATCCCTAAGTAGTTGTCAAATTTTTTCAAATAAAAGTGAACACCCACTCCTGATTAAAACAACAGTAAGTTAGGAATGGAGGGGAACTTTTCTAACTCAATTCTGCATATCTGCCAGAAACTTAAATCTCCTGTCTTATTTGGGCAGATACCAAAGAAGCTTATTTCCCACTGAAGTGTTAGTCCAAGGCGAGTGTTGCCAGTCAGCACGAAGCTCTCCTCCATACGGCCTTACACATATTCAGAATCCCTGCATCTCGTGGCCCCATCTCCTTGAACCTCATCACTTTTATCCAAGCTTCAAAAAGGACGATGGAGGAATACAAATGAGAGCTTTTTATGGGCCCGGCATGAATATTGTCCACATTGCACTGGAGAACTTAGTCACCTGGCTCTACAGTGAGAGAGGCAGGGAGATGGACTCTAGCTATCTGTCCAAAGGGAAAATGGGAAAATTGTTTCAGTGGACAGTGCTCCCTGCCACAGTCAGTTTCCCTGGCTTCACTATCTATACATGCCCTTCTTCACACTCACCTGCTCACCAAGAGAGAGGACCCCAAATCCCAGGCAGGTACTGCATTCCTCTCAAGGTTCAAGAACACTGAGTGCTGTACAGTCCAATCCATCAAATATCAATATGGCTCATTATGGGTTGATGACCTATGCACTAAAAAAAAGTAACCACTCCCACACTCCCACCCACCTAAAACAAGTTAACAGAGCAGGGAAGGACATTAGCAATAAAAACTTTCATTTTAGAAAAAAGGGAATGGGACACACACCAAATCTCACACCAAACACATAATTAAAACCCTGATGGAGCCATATCTAAACATGAAAATACCTAATCATAAAAGATTGAACCATGAAATATTAAAAGGCACTATAATAAAAATAGGTTTTAATTATGTATTAGGAAGGCCCTCTGAGCACAACACAACATCCAGAAATCTTAAAGTAGAAAATGGACGGGTCTGTCCTCACAAAAATGTAAAATTTCTGTATCTCAGAAGTTATCTTAAACAAAATTAAAAGGCATATTTAACAAATATTTACAATGTAGGTGACAATTGCTTACTATCTCTAATATCAATGAGAAAAAGGCAAACAACCCAAAGTAAAAGTAGAAGTTTTGCCTTCCACTTAGGAAACTAATTGCAGACAGCAATGTTCCCTCCTTCCCCAACCCTCTCAATCCTTCTACTCTAAGCCTTAAATTTATTTTTTGACTATGAGAATACATACCTTATTCTGTAAAGTCAAAGAGAAATTTTTAGCTAATCAAAATTATGAAAAATTCCTGAGAGTCTAAAAATACACAGGATAAGTTTGAAGAGGTAAGTGCAGCCTGGAGTTCGTTCTGGAGCCTTTTGGAAAGTATCTCACAGAAGATAGAAGCATCACCAGGGCTGTCTCATGCCGTCAGGTTGTAGAAGCTAGGTGCTAAGAGGAGGGCTCCAATGCACATGACACGGACATGATTTGGGGTACCCACGCTGTTTGTGCCATGTGCATCCCACTCCCCTCCTCCACATCCATTCAGGTGTGTCCTTGGGTAGGGGTCATGTTGAAGGGGAGCAAAGCCTGAAAATGCCCAGTGGAATGACTACACCCAGAATATTGGCTTCTAAGATATCCCACCCAGCACACATCCCATCTTTTTCACATTCACCCTGAAAACATTGTGGAGCACAAACCTCAATAGCTACTTCTACAACTCTCTGACGGCTGGCTGTGGGACCAGAAGGATAGAGAATCCAGACAGGGGATCGGAGCCACAAAGATGAGCCCATAGGCAAAATCACCAACATCTGGCATGAAGCCATCATGAAAAATAGTTAACAACCCAACAGAAGAATTATAATTATGAAAAATTAATAGAGTGATAAGAAAAGGACTTTAACACAAATTCAATGTCTTCAGACATAGCGTGACATCACAATCGGAACTGTCTGCTATAAAACAAACCAAACATAAACCTTAGGAAAAAAAACATAATTACTGAAATTAAAAATTCAATAGATAGGAGTAGAAGAATGGGCCCAGCTGAGAAGGAAATTAGATATCTGGAAGACAGCCTTGGAATGAAGCACAAGGTGAAACCTTAAGAGACATGAAGGAAAGTTCTGTAAGTCATAGCATCTATCTAATGGAGAATAATGAGGATAGAAGAGAGATAAAATTTGAGGAAACAACAGGATAAAATTTCCGCTTATAGTTGAAGAAGCATAAATCCTCAGATTGAAATGGTCCACCAAATATACGGCAGGATTAAAATAAACACACACACACACAAAACAAAAGGCAATGTACAAAGGTAGTGACAGTTCATAACATTAAATACACAGTCAATATGTTAGGCATGAGAATAGCTACAAGGATAAAGAGAAGCTGAGGAAGCTTCCAGAGAGGGTGAGAAAATGACTATTCACAGTAATTCTAATCAGATTTGGCAGAAGGTGTTTCATCAACAGTGCTAGGTGAAAAAAAGACATTGGACAATATTTTCCTTTGCAGAAAGCAAAGAAGTTCAAATCTAAATATCTATATGCAGACATATTATTACTGAAATGTGAGAATGACATAAGATTTTTTTTCAAATACCCAGAAAGTCAGAGTTTTAACAACTCAATAGGTGCTGTCTGAAAGTTAAGAGAACTACTAGAGAATATACAAAGAAAATGAATCCAAGACTTAACAACAAGCTGCAGTAGATAGCAGGAAAATAATACAACTATTTTTTTCTATGGGACATAATTAAAAAATTATTTTTAAGATTTTATTTATTTATTTGACAGAGAGAGACACAGTGAGAGAGGGAACACAAGCAGGGGGGTGGGAGAGGGAGAAGCAGGCTTCCTGCTGAGCAGGGAGCCCGATGCGGGGCTCAATCCCAGGACCCTGGGATCATGACCTGAGCCGAAGGCAGACGCTTAAAGACTGAGCCACCTAGGTGCCCCAAAAAATTATTTTTTAAAAACAAAATTTTGGTGCCAAAATTTCAGATTATGTCAACATGGGATATGGAAGATGGAGGCAGGGATGCTGATGAAGAATTCAGGAAAATAAAAGCATTCAAAGATTCATCAAAAATGATCAGTAGATAGTACATAACCTCAGATGCAGTTAGAAAAATATAAATTTAACAACTTATGATAAAAATTTAAGCATAACCTCTAGAAGCATAAAAATAAAATGTGTGTGGTTTTCAAAGTAGTAAATGAAAGAACAAAGGAAATCCCAGTAATCCATAGAAAGGCTAAAGGGAAATGAGAGAAAGGATGGCAAGTGGAAACACAAAATGACATGGTGGGAATAGGTCTAAATACATCCAAATAGTGATAAAAATTAATTGGGTAAGTTTGTTTTATAAAAGGTAAAATAGGTTGGATTTTAAGAATCCAGCCATGTGCAGCTTACTAGAGAAAGTTGAAACTATGATTACTCCAAGTTTGAAAACTTACTCCCAGCACCTACTAACAGAAAGCTACTAACAGCACCATCAATATCACACAAAACAGAATTTAAAGTCAGGAAGATTACAAGTTTAAAAAAGGGCATTTCACAAATAGAGCTACCCTACAACCCAGCAATTGCACTACTAAGTATTTACCCCAAAGACACAGATAAAGTGAAAAGAAGGGCCATATGCACCCCAATGTTCATAGCAGCAATGTCCACAATAGCCAAACTGTGGAAAGAGCCAAGATGCCCTTCAACAGATGAATGGATAAAGAAGATGTGGTTCATATATACAATGGAATATTACTCAGCCATCAGAAAAGATGAATACCCAACTTTTACATCAACATGGATGGGACTGGAGGAGATTATGCTAAGCGAAATAAGTCAAGCAGAGAAAGTCAATTATCATATGGTTTCACTCATGTGTGGATTATAAAGAATAACGTGAGGACCACAGGGGAAGGGAGGGAAAACTGAATGGGAAGAAATCAGAGAGGGAGACAAACCATGAGAGACTCTGGACTCTGGGAACCAAACTGAGGGTTACAGAGGGAGGGGGTTGAGGGGATGGGGTAACTGGGTGATGGGTATTAAGGAGGGCACGTGTTCTGATGAGCACTGGGCGTTATATGCAACTAATGAATCATTGAACCCTATGTCAAAAACTAATGATGTACTACATGCTGGCTAACTGAACATAATAAAAAAGGACACCGCACATTGTTAAATAATTCACCGTGAAGATATAATAATCATGAACTTAAATGTTCCTAACATCATTTTGGAGTACATGAAAAATTGGTAAAATCACAAAAGGAAATTAGCAAATCCACATCTGAGAGGTCTGTTAAAGTCTCCCACTATGATGTACTATGAGTTACAAGAGTACTTAATATAATTAACAAGTTTATTCTAATAGATATGCATAGAACTCATATTCAACAGAGAATACATAATTTTTTCATTTACTCAGTTAAAATTTACAAAAATCGGTCCTATAGAAGGCCACTAAGAAAATTACAATAAATTTTTTTAAAAGATATATAGAAATACATAGACCACTTCACTGAATATAGTATATTAAAACTAGAAATTTTTTTTAAAAGTTGAATCCAGGCATCTAGATATTTTAAATCACTTCTAAATAATTCATTGGTAAAGAAAATGTCAAAATTGAAATTTCAAATCGTTTAAAAAATAATAAAAATGAAAGCACCCATATCAGAACCTATATGTTTTGTTCGTGGACAGATATATACGTGGTTTTAAATGCATTACACATTAACCTAAGAAGCTAGGAAATAACTCAGATAAGCCCATAGAAAGTGGAAAGAAAAAATAAAAATAATAAAGGCAGAAATGGGTAAAATAGCAAACAACTCCATCTCTTCTACCTCCTACCTCATTTCTTCTCTTTCTTATAGCAAAACTCTTCAAAATAATCATCTAACTCTCACCGTCTCCAGTTTTTGTCCTCCATTTTTGTAAACCCTTCCAACCATCTTCAACACTCCACCAAAATTTATCTTGCTAAGGCTACCACTTGTACATTTCAACTTTAATTTCTTCTGACCCATCAGTAGGTTGATCATGTACTTTTGAGAGTAAAGGGGAGTGCTGTTAATTATTATACCTGAAAATAGACATAAATTGGGGCATATGGTCACCCCAACTATCAGCAGCATTTAGCTAGGATCAGTGCATGGCATAGAGCGCATTAAAAATAGTTACCTAATAGATGGCATTTATCAGCTCCCCAAACTCTCCCCCCTCCATTTTTCTTTTTGTTGCCAATTGAATATAATAAAAAACCTTCCCAAGATTAATCAAGGAAAAAAGAGAAGCCACAAAAAGCACATTAGGAATGAGTGGAAGTTATAGATGCTCATATGTAAAAGATAAAAGGAAGCTATGAGAATATAACAACTTTACACTAATTCACTGGAAAACCTAATCATATGTAAAAGATAAAAGGAAGCTATGAGAATATAACAACTTTACACTAATTCACTGGAAAATCTAGATGAAATGTATACACTCCCTGTAATACAAATGATTAAATTTGACCTAAGGTGGAATAGAAAACCTGAATAAATCAATCACTGTTTTAAAAAATATTTCTAAGGGGCCCCTGGGTGGCTCAGTCAGTTAAGCATCTGACTCTTGGTTTCAGCTCAGATCATGATCTCTGGGTCATGGGGTCGAGCCCCGGGTGAGGCTCCACACTCAGCAGGGAGTCTGCTTGAGATTCTCTCTCCCTCTGTCCCTCCCCGCTGCTTGCTCTCTCTCTCTCTCTCAAAATAAATAAATCTTTTTAAAAAATAAATTAATTAAAAAATATTTCTCAGGGCGCCTGGGTGGCTCAGTTGGTTAAGCGACTGCCTTCGGCTCAGGTCATGATCCCGGAGTCCCGGAATCGAGTCCCGCATCGGGCTCCCTGCTCAGCGGGGGGTCTGCTTCTCCCTCTGACCCTCCCCCACTCATGTACTCTCTCTCTCTCTCTCTCATTCTCGCTCTCTAAAATAAATAAATAAATCTTTAAAAAAAAAAAATATTTCTCAGGCGCCTGTGTGGCTCAGTTGGTTAAGCGACTGCCTTCGGCTCAGGTCATGATCCTGGAGTCCCTGCATCGAGTCCCGCATCGGGCTCCCTGCTCAGCAAGGAAACTGCTTCTCCCTCTGACCCTCCCCCCTCTCATGTGCTCTCTCTCATTCTCTCTCTCTCAAATAAATAAATAAAATCTTAAAAAAAAAAATATTTCTCAATCGCTTCCCGGCCTTTTGGCTAAGATCAAGTGTAGTATCTGTTCTTACCAGTTTAAAAAATATTTCTCGGGGCGCCTGGGTGGCTCAGTCGTTAAGCGTCTGCCTTCAGCTCAGGTCATGACCCCAGGGTCATGGGATCGAGCCCCACATCGGGCTCCCTGCTCAGCGGGAAGCCTGCTTCTCCCTCTCCCACTCCCCCTGCTTCTGTTCCCTCTCTCACTGTCTCTCTCTGTCAAATAAATAAAATCTTAAAAAAAAAAAATATTTCTCAGCTGTGCTATGGGAAATTAAGAAAGTGACCCGCATACCTGATGGGGCCAATATAACAGGGCAGTAAGAAACTTCTTCCAAAAAAGTCAGAGAATTACATAGTAGAAAGAATATAGATTTTTTAATCAAAGAACCAGGTTTGGCTTAGTATTTCCTGATTTCAAATGATATTATAAAGCTATAGTAATCAAAATAATATAATATTAGCATGAAAAGAGGCACATAGATCAACAGAACAAAGAAGCCAAAAATACACTCATGCATACAGTGAGGTCAATTAATTAAAAACAAACGAGCCCACAATATACAATAAGGAAGGGAGAGTCTCTTCAACAAATGGTATTGCAAAAATTGGACAACCTCATGCAAAAGAATGAAACTGGATCCCTATCCTACACCATATGCAAAATTCAACTCAAAATGAATTAAGGACTTAAATTTAAGATCTGAAACCATGAAACTCCTAGAAGAAAACATCCAGTGCTAGGTGAAAAAAAAGACATTGCAAAGATCTTTTGGAGTTAACAAAAGTGAAAAAAAAGCTGGTGGCATTACATCAAACTAAAAATTAGCTTTGCTACAGCAGAAGAAACAATCAAAAAACAAAAAGTTAATTAGCAAATGATACATATGATGAAGTGTTAATGTCCAAAATATATAAAGAATTCACACAACTCAACAGCAAAAAACAATTTGATTTAAAAATAGGCAGAGGAACCAAATAGGTATTTTTCCAAAGAAGACATACAAATGGCCAAGAGATACATGAAAAAGTGCACAAGAGCACTAATCACTGGGGAAATGCAAATTAAAACCACAATAAATCACCTCACACCTGTTAGAATGGCTCTTCTCAAAAAGAAGAGAGATGACAAGTGTTGGCAAGGATGTGGGAAAAAGGGGACCCTTTAGCACTGCTGGTGAGAATGTAAATTGGTGCAGCTACTATGGATAACAGCATGGAGGTCCCTCAAAAAATTGAAAATAGAACTACCATATGATCCAGCAATCCTCCTTCTGGGTATATATCCAAAGGAAATGAAAATAGGATATCTAAGAGATACCTACATTTTCATGCTCATTACAGAATTATTCACAATTGCAAAGATATGGAAACAACCTAAGTGTCCATCAACAGATGAATGGATAAAGAAGATGTGGGAGATATATATATACACAAGGGAGTATTATTCAGCCATGAGAAAGAAGGAAATCCTGCCATTTGCAGCAACATGAATGGCATAACGCTAAGTGAATTAAGTTAGACAGAGAAAGACAAATACCACATGGCATCACTTGTGTGTGGAATCTAAAGAGAAAGCCAAACTCATAGGAACAGAAAGTAGAAATGTGGTTGCCAGGCCTGGGGCGGGGGGTGGTGCGGGCGGAGGAGAGAATAGGAAGAGGTGGTAAAAGGGTACAAACTTTTAACTTTAAAATGAGTAAGGATCTGGGGTGCCTGGCTGGCTCAGTTGGTAGAGCATGCAATTCTTGATCTCGGGGTCATGAGTTTGAGCCCCATGTTGGGTATAGAGAATTACTTAAAAATAAAATGTGTAAGTAAGTAAGTAAATAAATAAATGAGTACAGATCTAATGTACAACACAGTGAGTATAGTTGGTAACACTGTATTTTATAATTAAAATTTGCTAAGAGAGTAGAACTTAAGTGTTCTCACCAAATATATATGTGATTATAAAATATATACATAAAATTATATATATATATATATATGTATACTACATGTAAAAACATGTGAGGTGATGATGTGTTAATTAACTAGATGGGAGAAATACTTTTACAATGTATACACATATATCAAATCATCACAATGTACACATTAAATATCTTAAAATTTTATGTGAAGTATAACTTAATAAATCTGAAAGAGAGAGAGAGAGGAAAAGACCAGGTTCAAACACTGGCTCAGCCTCTTCCCAGCTGTGTAACCTTGATATGTCACCTATTTTAATAGAGGCTACCCATCCAAGACAGCCTTCAGAGTCATGACATTATCCTACTGCCTTAGGCTGATGCCACTACTTTCCTGAGAAAGCAATAGGGAAAAAATGATCCAGGGGGTCCTAGCTTCATCAGTATGTATTCCTTTGGTTGTATTTTTATTTGTTTTGTGTTTTGAGGCTCCTATTTTGTGGGGCTCTGCTCCTAAGTTCCTCACCCAGTAGGCAGATTTTAATCAAAATTTACAGTGTATTAGGGACATACCACTCCAAAGCATCCCATACCATTTCAAAGCAATTTCAGCTCCCCTAATCTCACCTCTGATCTAGAACCCCCTAAGGAAAATGTGAGCAATAAAACAAGGTAAAACTAGAATATCCCTTCATCTAGCTCTCTCCCTAAATGCTGCCCATGATGCCTTCCCTTGCCAAGGCACCATTGCCTGTCTGTACCGAATACCCTTCTGTTTCCCTAAGAATCCTCAAATAGATGAATATATGCTGATACAGAAGCAACAAAGCCAATATTTCAACGGTTTCAGAAGCTGCCCCATTTTCAACCCTTAGCTCAAAAAAGGAAGCAATGAGATCAAGACCTTATAGTAACATAGGAATCTTTAAAAGGGTTGGGAGTTACTTACAAAGTTAGTAAGTGTATGAGAATTGTTAGTGAGAAAATAAACTGGTGCTTAGTGAGAAAATAAACTGGTGCAAATTCCTTGGAGTGCAGGGCAATTTGATATCTGTCATCGTTTACCAGCTGTGTGATGCTGAGCTTTATTTTCCTTCCTGGCAAAATGGAGCTCTAATACCTACCTCCTAGTTTTGTTTCAAAGATTAAATGTGATAGAGGGTCTTATACATAGTTTGTACTTAACAAGTATTACTTCCTACCTTAATCAACTTGGGCTGCCATAACACAATACCAAACACTGGGCAGCTTAAAGAACAGAAATGTATTTCTCACAGTTCTGGAGGCTGAAGTCCAAGATCAAGGTGCCAGGAAGATAATTCATTCTAAGACTTCTTCTCTTAGGAAGAAGGGAGGACTGAAGATGGTGGGGGTGTTAGGGGGTGTAGACTGAGAGAGAGAGGGAGGGAGAGATGGAGGGGGAGAGGGGGGAAAGAGACTACTCACTGGTGTCTCTTTTTATAAGAGCACTAGTCTCATCACGAGGACCCCGCCCTCAAGATCTCATCCAACCCTAATTACCTCCAAAAGACCCCACCTTTATTTTTGTTTAAAGATTTTATTTATTTATTTGACAGAGAGAGATAGTGAGAGAGAGAGAGAGCACAAGCAGGGGGAGCAGCAGGCAGGCAGAGGGCGAGGGAGAAGTAGGCTCCCGGCTGAACAAGGAGTCCAATGTGGGGCTCGATCCCAGGACCCTGGGATCAGGACCTGAGCCGAAGGCAGCCGCTTAACCAACTGAGCCAACCAGGCGCCCCAAGTCCCCACCTTTAAATATCATCCCTTTGGGGGTTAAGACTGCAACAAATGAATTCGGAGGAGACACAAACATTTCATCCATAGCATCACCACCTGTGGAAGGAGAATTTTAAGAAAGAGAAAGATACTTGCTTAGACTTTGGTTTCTATTAAAACACTAATAAGAAATTTATTCCAGGATATCAGGTTTAAGCTGGGATTTCATTTTTAAGTTGGAAAATATATTCTAGAGTTTTCTTTTTATGCCCTGAGGCAGGAACAGTATCATCCTACCAAGCATATAGCAGGCTTATCATCTCTCTCAGGAGGTATGGGAAGGAACTATTTCCTCTGATCCATTTCAGAGACAAGAAGAAGTTCAGGGATAGGGCACAAAGCGTAGTGGGCCTTGGCCACAGGACAGTTCCTATAATGCTTAACTAAAATTTATCTTAGGCTTCCTTGGCAAACTATTCAGGAGGTGGACACATACCAGAGATCCTGCACACACCTGCCTTTATTCTGATCTGAATTCAGTCACCTAGTAATAATGAGAATTTTCCATTAGAATGACTTACTTTAATCCCCAAATTCTAACTTTAAACCTTGCTAGGCTAAGCAAAAAAAGCCAGACACAAAAGAGTACCTGCTGTGTTTCCATTAATATGAAGTTCTAAAACAGGTAAAACTAATCTTTGATGCTGGAAATCAGGACGGTAGTTGCCTCAAGAAGGGCAGGAATTGAGTTAGAAGGGTCACCAGGGAACTTTCTGGAGTAATGGAAATATTCTATAGCTTGAGGGCTTACACATTTGTCAAAACTCACCAAACTGCACTTAAGATTGGCTCATTTCACTGTAAATAACACCTCAGTTATAAAAAGTGAATATATGAATGTAGGCTCTTTTGTATCAAGTGGAATGTAATTATGAAAATTATGTGCATTTTTTCTTGGAAAGATCTGTCAGAAATCTAGATTCATGTTTTTATATAGTCTTCAGTAGCAAACAGGAGTATGGATGGGATAGAAGACATATGTTCCTCAGGAATTCTCCTGCATTTCTGTAGCCATCCGTAAAATTGCAGTTCTCGCTGGGAAGGGAGGGACAGTGGAAATTAACACTTTTTAATGGGATATATTGGAGTTACCAGGCTGTTTTTCTAGTGTAGATATGGGCTATCTCCCCACTTCACCCCCAAAGATTCTCTTATGATGTTCCCCCCACTTTAAGAACCATTCCAGAGTGTGCCACTCTTATTAATGGGAATGTTGTACCCCTCAGGGATGTTTCGTAAAAGTCATTGATTCTATGAGGTTGGGTCATTCAGGTAGACCAACCTCTGCCTCCCTTTCTTACTGCCATCTACCAACTTCTCAGGTACTCCTCTTCATTAACTGACAATGATAGGACCTGCATCTTTCTCTCTACCCCAGTTACTATCATAATTCTGGATGATATCAAGGTTCATGTAAATGAGCCATCCAGAAACACAGACTTGGACCTCCATTATTCCAGTAGCCATCACCTCTACTCTACATGGCTAAGCCATGCTTGGAATCTTACTATCATCTGGAGCTGCACCAGATCAGAAATTCTGAATTCCATTATTCCACTATGGGCCTAAACAGCTCATCCTTCTACTTCTCTTGTGCCTTCATTCCCATTAAACCTACTTTTTGACTGCATAGACCTCCAGTTCTTTAACCCCACAATTTTTTCCCAGTCTATGAGGAACTTCTAAAGCTTCCTTGCCAACCTAATCTGTAATAACATGATTGGTTGTCTCAATTATTCTTTGCCAGTATCTTTGACACATTTTGTTAATATAGTTTCCCTGCTATGGCAACGGTACAGTTAATCTCCATCCCAAGATCGACGCAACATTACTGCTTATATATCTCCTTATTATTGTGCGCACATGTCTCTTAGCAACACCTATTGACCCTTTTACTTGCTTTTGGTCAGACTGCTCTCCAACCTCCTGAACAGTTATTCCAAACATCTGCCAATCTCCTCAAAACCCTCAGCAGATCACCTAGGCTCCTATGTCATGGAGAAATTGAAATCATCAAGCTTACTCTCCATTTGCTTCTTGCTTTTAGTCAGCAGTTTTAATGTATTTTCTAGTTCACATTCTCATTCATATCTATACCCTTGGCTCCTTTCCCAAAGTCTAAGAACATAAGGTAAACCTTAAGGTATCACAAAGTCAGTGCCTAAACTTAACTCACCCCCTTCTGACTCCTTTGGCACTTTATCAATCATCTTCTTTTTGTTCAAATATCAATCTCTTTCTTCTCACTTGTTCCTTCTCTTCGGCCTATAAACATGCTCATGTCAGGCCCATAACAAAACCAAGTCATCTGAACCCCAGGATTTGGTCTAGCTACTGTTTATCTTATCATCACCATCTTATTAAGATTGTATTTGCTTAGTATAACAATGGCTCTAATTGGTAAATCTTGTGGGTATTTTAAACCCCAATTTAAATGGACCATAGAGAAACATTAACTGACCATCCTAAAAAAACACTCCAAAATCATAAGAGCCAATAAACAAGGTTAGCAAGGTTACAGGACACAAGGTCAACATACAAAAATCAATTAGTTTAGAGATATCACCTTACACCTGTCACAATGGCTAAAATCAAAAGACAAGAAATAAGTGTTGGTGAGGATGTGGAGAAAAAGGAACTCTTGTGCACTGTTGATAGGAATGTAAATTGGTACAGCCACTGTGGAAAACAGTGTGGATGTTCCTCAAAAATTTTTTTAAAAAATACCATATGATCCAATTACAGAATACTTACCCAAAGAAAATGAAAACACTAATTTGAAAAGATACATGCACCCCTATTTTATTGTAGCATTATTTACAATAGCCAAGATATGGAAGCAACCTAAGTGTCCATCAATAGATAAACAGATAAAGAAGATGTAGTGCACACACACACACACACATATACATATATATACATATACAATGGACTATTACACATCCATAAAAAAGGATGATATCTTGCCATTTGAGACAACATAGATTGACCTAGAGGATATTATGCTAAGTGAAATAATTCAGACAAAGACAAATACCATATTATTTCACTCATATGTGGAATCTAAAAAACAAAACAAATGAATAAACAAAAAGGCAGAATCAGACCTATAAATACAGAGAACTGATGGTCCCCAGAGAGAAGGAGGGGTGGGAGGATGGGCAAAATGGATGAGGGGACTGGGAAATACTGACTTCCAGTTATGGAATTAATAAGTCATGGAAAAGGCACAGCACAGGAAATATAGTCAGTGATATTATAATAGCACTGTATGGTGATAGATGGTAGCTACGCTTATGGTGAGCATAGCATAATGTTTAGAGATGCTGAATCACTATGTTGCACACCTGAAACTAATGTAACATCGTGTATCAACTATACTCAAATAAAACAATTGAAATAAAAAACAATTATTTTATTTCTATACAGGAGCAATGCACAATCCAAAAATGAAATTTAGAAAACAGTCCCACTTAGAGTATAAATATTTAGGAATAAATTTAACAAAAGAAGTATATTTGTAAACTTAAAATTATAAAACATTGAAAGAAATTAAAGAAGACTTAAGTAAATGGAAAGACATCTGATATTTAAGAATTGGAAGACAGTATTAATTTTTTTAAAGATTTTATTTACTTATTTGACAGAGAGAGAGACAGCGAGAGAGGGAACACAAGCAAGGGGAGTGGGAGAGGGAGAAGCAGGCTTCCTGCAGAGCAGGAAGCCTGATGTGGGACTCGATCCCGGGACCCTGGGATCATGACCTGAGCCAAAGTCAGACACTCAATGACTGAGCCACCCAGGTGCCCTGGAAGATAGTATTATTAAGATAGCAAAACTCCCCAAATTTATCTAAAGATTCAATGCAGTCCATTTCAAAACCCCAGCTGGCTTCTTTCAAAAAATGACAAGATGACCCTAAAATTTATATGGAAATGCAAGGAAAGCAGAATAAACAAACTAAACTTAAAAAAGAATAGTGGGTTTGAAGGACTTACATTTCCCAATTTCAAAACTTACTACAAAGCTACCGTAAACAAAACAGTGTCGTACTGGCATAAGAGTAAACATATAGATAGAGAGTAGAATTGAAAGTCCAGAAATAAACTCTCACATTTATGGTCAAATGACTTTTGACAAGGATGCCAAGAGATTCAATGGGAAAGAATCGTCTTTTCAATAAATGGCGCTGATATAACTGCATATGCAAATGCAAAAAAATGAAGTTGAAACTTCAGGTTTCAGCCCTACTTATAGACAGCTTGGAAGTCATCAGTCCCAATCTTATATGAAAAAACTGAACAAACTAAAAATTAATGACTTTTCTTGGACTCATAAGTGAGCTGAGGTTGGGGGGCTAGCCACCCCAAAATCTGGACAAAGAATGGAATCCAGGGACACCTCCGTGGCTCAGTCAGTTAAGTATCCCACTCTTGATCTCAGTCCAGGTCTTGATCTCAGGGTCATGGGTTCAAGCCCTGGATTGGGCTCCCTGCTGGGCATGGAGCCTACTTAAAAAAATAATAGTAAAATAATGGAATCCAGAGAGTCACTGAGATCTGCTTACTTGGAGCACTGAAGCCATGCATTGATAGGAACACTTTGTGGTAATTTCAACAAATTGCTGGAGCTGAGTGTGGACTACTATGAGAGAAAGAGACTCCTGGAGTCTGTGCTCTTGGGGGTCTCTCTCGCTTTCATGGGCTTTACTTCTCAGAACCCCACCAGGTGAAGAGCCAAGAAAGGTAATCTCATAGCTCTGACATGTGATGAAGAAATTTTCTTTTTTTTTTTTTAGTAAAGCCAGAATTTCTTCCATAACGAAGTCCTACTGTCCAGGGGAAAGATTTTACCAGAGTCTTATTCTACCTGGGAGAAGTACACTGCCTTGATTCTAGTTACCTCTACCTTTCCTGTCTTACTTAAGGGGTGGGGGGAGTCTAAGAAACACTTGTGAGGGTCACATCCCAGGGATCCAGGCACACTAAAACACTGAGGTTTAACCCTACAATTACAGAATGCTACTCCTTTCCAAAACCTCACCACCACAAACACAGACTCTAAGGAAGAGGAATCCCAGGACAACCAGGGAGACAAAAACGAAGACACTACAGAAATTTGAAGCTTCTGGCACCTACAGCTACAGCAAACATTAAACACAGCCCAACTCATAGTAGACCTACTTGGCTTCATTTATTTTAGTCATTCATAAATTTACTCAGCCTATCATAAACTCTTTTATTGAACATGTGATTGGTTACATGGCAAAACATGCCTAAACTCTCTAATACTTTTCACATTATATAAATAACTGTATTATCATATCATTTTAATCTCTGCCTACCTTATTGCCCCAATTTTAGTTGAAGTCCGTTAAGGACAACATCTGTGTTTTACTTTTCTGTACCTTCTATGGGTAGGCTAACACAGTGATGAGTGAGTGAGTGCATGGATAAATGAATGAATGAATCAGCATAAGACTGTCTTTGGAGTGACAAGGGAGTCCTTGGAGGGAGGTACTGCAGTTCTGGTTTTTATTGCTCTGATAGAACTTTCTTGGTCCCGGACATCCGCCTCCAGGGAAGGAGTGTGGTACAGTGGGGAATGGTCTAAAGTCTGGAAGCCTGGTTTCTAGAGCTGAATGTGCCATTCGGTGGCTATGTGGCCTTGGAGAGCTCAACTCTGGGCTTTTTTGCAGATCTGTAAAATAAACATTCCTTTTCTTTTTTTAAAGATTTTATTTATTTATTTGAGCGAGAGAATGAGATAGAGAAAGCATGAGAGGGGGGAGGGTCAGAGGGAGAAGCAGACTCCCTGCCGAGCAGGGAGCCTGATGCGGGACTCGATCCCGGGACTCCAGGATCATGACCTGAGCCGAAGGCAGTCGCTTAACCAACTGAGCCACCCAGGCGCCCCGGCAGTTAGGTTTTTAATGAGCAGAAATATCTGTGAGATCATTAAATAGCATGCATTTAAATTAGTTTGCACCAATATCTCTATTATGCTAATAGTAATAATAATAAATCCCTACCATTATTTGCATATCACATTTAAGATAAAATCTAGAATAACTTTTTTTTTAATTTTTTTTTTTAAGATTTTATTTATTTATTTGAGAGAGACAATGAGATAGAGAGAGCATGAGAGGGGGGAGGGTCAGAGGGAGAAGCAGACTCCCCGCCGAGCAGGGAGCCCGATGCGGGACTCGATCCCGGGACTCCAGGATCGTGACCTGAGCCGAAGGCAGTCGCCCAACCGACTGAGCCGCCCAGGCGCCCTAAAATAAACAGTCCTTTCAGTTCTATCATCCCAAGATTCGTGAAGCCACTGGTCCTTATTAAAATGAAAAAAAATTCCAAAATAAACTCTGAATATAGGAAATGAATCTCTCTTCTCATATCCTCTAACAGCTAGGACTTATTAAATGCCTGCTATATTCACGCACTGTTTTAACTGCATCACCTGTATTAACTTATTTATTCCTATGAGATAAAACTATTTTATCCCTCTTTCACATGTGAAGCACAGAACGGTTATGTGACTTACACAGCTCGTAGCAGAATTAACTTCAGATCCAGGCAGTCTGGCGCCGGTAGCTGTGCTCTTGATCCTAATGTTTCTGCCATGCCCAAGGGTAGCACCAGTCTTCTGCCCTTGGAACCAATGGCCTCTTCCATCGCCACATAGTTCATTTGAAAGACTAAACTCTTGCCTTTATGGAAAGTGATCATTCACAATGATGCTGTGAGGGAACACCATTCCCAGGAGAGGAAAGACATATTTACTAATGCCCTCATTTGGGCCAAGAGCCTTTGTTTTATTTGATATTACCGGTCCTCGATTGGGAAATCAACTTGTGGAGAGGCTTTTGACCTGACTTTTGGACAGAATGCCATTCTTTTCCCAAAACCATATCAAACACGAGGTTGAAAGGTGAGTCCTTTCATTGCAACATCACCTATCTTCCTCCTGCTGAGACGGTTCTGTTTGATTCAATGTCAGAGAAGGCTTCCTCTATCAGTTCTTCCACAGGAACTGGACTTAGGAAGCTACAATGACACCATTTCCTCCCATCCCGTGGCTCAGCTCAGAAGTATTTCAGCCACAAGAGACTTACT
Source organism: Mirounga leonina (assembly GCF_011800145.1). Taxonomy (NCBI): domain Eukaryota; kingdom Metazoa; phylum Chordata; class Mammalia; order Carnivora; family Phocidae; genus Mirounga; species Mirounga leonina. The sequence continues at coordinate 9,068,956 of NW_023270305.1, read as the reverse complement.
GAGATGCTTAAACAGTCTTTTTAAATGGGGTCTTTAAACGGGGTCTGGAAGAATAAGTAAACAGGAACTTTCCATCATATGAAACATGTACTTTGAATCCAACAAAGTATACAGAGTAACAGGTAAGATAAAGGTAACTCTAGAACTAACAAAGATTGAGGTCAACATTCAGTGTTGCTGGGCCTTCTTCCTGTTATTCCAACCACATACTTCCCCTTCATTCCTCTTTCCAGTCCTTCCCTTTTCTCCCCTCAATTCATCTCCCCACCTGTCTTTTCCTTTCCAAGTACCCAGAGGACTGTGTTATTGTCACATTTTCCCCTCCTAGGGCATTGAGGAAAAGAGCCTCATATAGGTGCATACAAAAAAACCCTGAATATCTACATATGGATAGCATATACTTACACTTTGAGTTTTTTCATCCATATAATCATTCATGCATGCATTCAACAGATGATGATTCAGTACCTGCTCAGTCTTAACTCTCTTATCCTACCTCCTCATACGCATGTGTATATATCTTAGGACAGATGTATGTGTTTCCCCAAGGACATTGGATTTAGCTGGAGAGGCCCAAGGTAGCAGAAACTGGGGCATATTCTCAATAGTTTACCACTGATCATAGATTCAGGGTTTGGCAGAAGCCAGGTCTACAAATTACAGCCTTGAAAAAACAGCTGTTTGGGAAAACTAGCAGAAGCAAAGATCTTCCTGTCTGGTGCTTTTAATGTTTTTCTGGAACTTTCTCTTGGAGCTCTGGGAAAAGCTCAAGTACAGGGAAGAACCAAACAGTGTCCGTCTGTCAGTACCTTTTATCTGTTCACTGAAGAAGCCCTACAAGCTTGGGAAACATTTCCAGTGCCACCCCTTCGACCAATGGCTCATAGACTATCATAGACATGAGATTATACATGAAGTATAGTCATACCTTATAAAAGATATGGCTTTTGACCAACCTTATTATACTCTTCTTTTTATCAGGTATTCATGGAGCACCTCCTGAGCATCCAGCCTGATGTTAGGTGCATTCCTGGTCCATTGGGCACTTACAACTAAGTTGGAAAGGCTAGACAGACACAAATCAGATACTAGACGCAGCGTGATAACGTGGGAACAGCCCTTGATTTGGAATCTTAAGTCTGGATATGGCTTTTAACTTCACCATTTGTTAGCAGTGAAATACAGTTAAACCTTCTCCCTCTGCCTCTCTCTCTCTGTCTCTCATGAATAAATAAATAAAATCTAAAAAAAAAAAAAAAAAAAAAAAA
>NW_023270305.1:9044447-9067588 GCF_011800145.1 Mirounga leonina | reverse complement strand
AAAAAAAAAAAAAAAAAAAAAAAAAAAAAAAAAAAAAAAAAAAAAAGAAATACAGTTAAACCTACTCCAGAACTGTTATAAGTATTTGCTTTGTATGCCATATAAACTATGTATGAAGAGAGAATATTTTTATGGTTTTTAGAGAAGAATGCAAAGCAGGGTAGCGCTCCTTGTCACGTTTACTACAATCCCACGAGGTAAGCCAGTGTTTTGCAAACAAAAAGTAGCCACCCATTGGTGGATCATGAAATCAGTTCAGTGGGTGGTGACCAGCATTTTTTTTTAATGAAATGGAACAGAAAAGAAAATACCAGAGTGTACCACATGATGTAGTAAGGATAAGTTTTGTTTCAGGTCACTTTTGTCTCTATTACATATATTTGTGTTTACTGTGTTGTGATGAGAAAAGAATTTCTCAGTATGGGTCACTTCCAAAAAGTCTGCAAAATGCTGAGAAGACTGCATGCCCTCTCCACACCAATTTTCATAAAACTATTTGGATTCAGCCTTGTTTCCTCTCTAATAACCAACAGTTGGATTTCTAACTCACTCAATCCAGTCATTCTTGATTTCTGTACTTGCTCAGGCCCGTGGAGCAGCACCTATAGACATCCTGTGCTCAAGGATCTAACTAGGGAAGGAGAATGACCAGAAACAACTGGAGACTACTGAGAATATTTAAATGCCACATGGGTATCAATTCCTCTTCAGTAACAGGAGGTCACAAAAGAGGAGTGGAGCTGAGATATTAGGGGAGATTTCTAAGAGGTCCACTGAAAGCCAACCCTAGAGTAGGAATAAGATTTGGCTCACAGAATAACAAAAGAAAAGGAACAACAAAAGAGTAGAGGACAGAGCCTGAGACAAGTCGGGGAGAGCACAGTCTGTCTAAACGGTCTGCCTGAGCTACCGTGTAGAGCCATTCTCTCCCTCTTGAGTCTTTGTTTGCCTGGTTGACCCCATAGCTTTGGGTCTCTGTCCCCCATCTCTCTCTCTCTCTCTCTCTCTCTCTCTCTCTCTCACACACACACACACACACACACACACACACGAAGCAGTCATAATCCTCCCCTCACCCTGAAAAGGACCTGATTCTAAAGCTGGAGCATGGAATAAATGTGAGGCCACTTGCTGTATTCTTTCTACAGCACAAATTCCCTGCCAAGAGGATTGGTTCCGGACCTGTGCCTCAGTGCACTGCTTCTCTGACTCATTTCAGAGATCCTTCGTGATACAGGAACAGTTAACTGTACTATTTATTGGAGGACAGTGATATTCTAACAATCTAACATCATCGGCAAAGAGCCAAAGACAGGATCAGCCTGATAGCAGTGACCTTACTCATGACTTGCCCAGTTGGTCAAGTTGGGGGTGCTTTGCATTTGATTTTCACCCCCCCACCAGCACTCGCACTGCTACCCAGCCTTCCCAGTCTTCTTGGAATCCTTCTCCCCTGAACAGACAGACAAGAGACAGTGGTGGGAGAGCACTAGACCTCAGACACGAGAACACTGAGCTTCCAGGAGGTTTTCTACTGGTGCTCTGGAGCTCCCTGTGGATGAGAGCACCAACCCCAACCCCTAGTAAATTATTTATTCCCAAAGTATCTGAAAATCTACTCCAGGTCAGTCACTGAACTAAAAAGTTTAAAGGTACAGAGATGAGTATGAACCTGATCCTCTAGTTGTCATGGTTAAGTATCTTAACTAAGGAGTTGTTGGGGGTCTGTGGATGGGTGTCAGAGGTTTCAGTTATGTGCAAAATTTGCTGAACATATCTAGGTTTTCACAGTAAGAAGATACTAGCTCTTATCAGCAAAGGGCTCTGTGTCCCCCCAAATTTTTTAAATGATTAGTTTTCTCAACTGTAGTTGTTACATATTCTTATATTAATAGCAGTAGTCCTGTAACCCTGGACAAAAAGCAGGGGAGGGTGCTTTTGAGTAACAGGAGTTGGCCTCTATCTGGTTTACTGTTCCAACCTCTACTTGTTAAGTTGGTCAGTTATCAGACTCTAGTGATAGGGTATCACTGCCTCCATGGAAATATGTATCCTGTGGAAGATTAATTAGGAGTGCTCTGACCAAACCTAAGGGCTGACCCTCATTTTCTGTAGAAAATATCATATGTCACTAGTCCCTGTGACATTTATGCAAGCATTCCAGTCTGTCTCCTACCGGAGCAAGCATGTTCAAAACAAGTAAACTTGAAGGCAATCAATTTGTTGTGCAATGTAGCCAATCTCACTATTTCTGTCATCATTGTGAAGAGTGTGGACTGCCCCATGGTGGACTCTGTCACTAAGATTGCTGTTGTTGGAAAATATGGAGACAAAGGACTAGGTGGGCTGTGTCATATCAAGTGGGGCCATGACATTTCCTTTTGAGTTTGCTTCTTGCAATTCAGAGTCCCATTTGACTGTTATTTGATGGCGTTGTGTATATACAATCTGATTTTTAAGAATTTGAATCTAAGCAAATCTAAAATTTATTCTTTGAAAGTGGATATTTCTTTTTGCTTTTGTTGTGGGAGAGGCATTTTTTTTCCTTCATTTTTTTTTTTTCTTCATTGCTGAGGATCTGAGGGGAAAGTTTACCTGTAGGTAATGTCCTTTAAATTACTGAAGAACTTTTACACAGTTGTATAAGCTAAATCCAGGTGTTTTACTCAGAAGATTAACTGTGGCCTAATTTCACAGCTGTAGCTTTCTTGAGTTCAAAGAAGGTTAATTCCATACCTAAATTGGGATGCTTCTTTCTCTTTGTAGGAAAATACCTAATTATTTAGAGTAATAAGTTTCTTACAGATAATTAATACTAGCAAAATTAATTCATTCTCTTTTTAAAGCATTGGTCTGACAATAAGTGAAAAATTTAGGCTGAAAAAAACATAAGTTGTCCTCTATTTTTTCCAATATTCTAAATCAATAACTATCTCTACCATAATTCGGTCATTACTGATAGAATAATAAAGAGTAGGAAAAGTTAACAGTTAACTACACTATGACACTTCAGTTATATAAAAATGATTTTGGAGAGCTGGATAAAAGTTATATAAAATAAGTTCTGGCTGGCTGCTAAAATAATAGAAAATAATATCAGGCAGCTTTATAACCAGTGAAAATCTAACATGATAATGTAAAAATATCCACTTAGTTTATGATGCTGCATCTCAAATATACACTTAGATGATAATGGGAAAGCTGATTAAAGTTGACCCAGTGACATTTCTCAGATAGCTGAGAAATGAGAAATATATTCTCCCCTTCACTGCTTTATGTTTCATGGGTATAAATTGATAAGTTCTTTTGCTAAAGAAGTGAGCCATAGTCCATGTACTAGGGTGTTTATATTTCCAATTCTAAACTACTCTTTTTTCCAAAATTGTGAAGAATTTTACTAGAATGAAAATTATATCTCATTACTGAAATCATAAGAATGAATTAAAATGTGGACTCTGTTTTTGCTCAAGGTAGAACAATACTTTATTAAGTGTATAGCCAGAAGGAATTCCATATAGCACAAAGGAAGAACATTCTCCATGTCAAGTCTGACCAGACAGATAGTAGAAATGACTAAAAACCATCTACTGCAGCAAAGTAGTATGGATTTTTTTCCTTCTTTATTCAGTAATTTTTTTGAGAGTTGTGAATGAAGTGTGTGTGTGTGTCTGTGTGTGCAAACAGAACCTCTAAAAAGTGAACTGTAAACAATTCTGCAATAGAAATTATCTTTGTTGATCTTTTATTTTTTTTAAGATTTATTTATTTATTTGAGAGAGAGAGAAAGCACAAATGAGGAGAGGGGCAGGGAGAGAGGGAAGGAAAGAATCTCAAGCAGACTCCACACTGAGTGTGGAGTCCAATGAGGGGCTCCATCTCACCACCTTGAGATCATGACCTGAGCTGAAGTTAAGAGTCAGATGCTTAACAGACTGAGGCAAGCAGGCACCCTTCCTTACTGATCTTTTAAAATGCATGCCTACTTTCTTAAAATGTCCGATGTCCTTGTCAAATCCAATTGAGCCTCCAGAAGCATTCCTATTAACATTGTGCTTAATTCAAAAGATGATCTTTCCACGGAACAATGAAAACTACCTTGGAGGAAAAACCGTCTTGTTTGTCACATCTCATAGGCAACTGAGACTTGGAAAGAAGACAAATTGTGAATGATAGATGAGAAATAATAAGTTATGAATCTCCATCAATCAAGACACGTGATTGGATATTGGCCACCAAATATAGAGATAGCTCCTTCCCGTACTCAAGATACAGAAGAAGGAAGAGATTTGTTCAACAAATTCATTAACTTTTCATTCATTGAACAAACACATCATATTTGAGATGGTTGCAAAATGCACAGATGCCAAGGGGATTTCCCAGAGCCCTTAAGGTCTCCAGGAAAGTTTATTTATTTCACCTTACAGTCTCATCAAAGCTCTAAAGAGCTTTAACAGCTATAACTGGACAGAGGGGTCCACCTCTGTGTTTTCTCAGTCAATAAAAATTTGTTGAACATTTGCTATGTTCCAGGTACTTTCCGTGACTCATAGGTCCACAAACTTTTTCTAAAACCATTCATGCCTTCTTGTGTCAAAAAATAAATATAAGATACACACTATAACATATATGCTTCTGGGTGTTTGATCACAATGAGGCTCACTTGACGCAATTGGTGTCTACTCCTTGTCTCCCTACATAAGAGTAAATTCTGAACAAGGTTTACACTCTCGTCTCCACCTTCCAAGCCACACCATCACCATCTTACCCATCATCACTCTTCAAACTGTATTTTATTTATTTATTAATGATAATACTTAAACCCGATGTAAAATACATATATATAATACTATATATATACATAAATATACCTATGTATATATATACCTATACATATATAGGTTCCTATAGGTTCAATTTCTCTGAAGAACTCTGACTAATAAAAAGGTCATATGCATATGCAAGCATACATTTGTATGTTGTAGCTACCTTGTACACGTGTACATAGTTTCGCACAGGTAACACACTATAACCATTCTTTTCATCTGTTTTTCACCTAACAGTGTATCTTGGAGACTGTTCTATATCTGTGCACATGTAGAACTGCATAGTTTCCCATTGTATATTTGTTTAGTAATTTCTTTTTAAGATTTTATTTATTTACCCATTTGTGGGTGCGCGTGTGAGAGAGAGAGAGAGCATGAAGTAAAGGAGCAGAGGGAAAGGGACAGACTCCGTGCTGAGTACAGCACCCAACATGGGGCTTGATCTCACGGCCCTGAGAGCATGACCTGAGCCAAAATCAAGAGTCAGATGCTTAACCGACTGAGCCACCAGGTGCCCCTGTTCAGTAATTTATTGAATTATTCTCCTATGGAGGGACATTTAATATGTTTCTAAACTTTGCTATTACAAACAATGTTGTGAGAATATCTTTGTACACGTGTCGTTTTATAGATGTAGGTATATTACATACACCTACAGATACATTATTGAATCTAAAACAAGTGCATACAGGTAGAATTTCTGGGACTCAAGGTATGTACATCTTACATTTTGTTTGGTCTTGCCATACCGTCCTCCACAGAACTTGGATGGATTTTCAGCTCTCCCATCAATAACAGCAGAGTGTGTTTTCAAAATTATTTTGTCTTTGCTAGCCTGACAGGAGAAAACATGAATCTTAGTGTAATTACGATTATATTTTTCTTATTATAAGAAATAAAGAGCATCTTCTTATATGTTTAAGAATGATATCCTTTCCTGTGAACTGTTTATATGCTTTGCCATATTTCTGTTGGTGTGGAAAGAATAGCTTTTTGTAATAGTCATTACTGTGTGCCTAGGAAGTAGTCCCAAGATATATAAATGTTTTAATGTTAAACTGGAAGTTGACAACGGTCACTTGGACAAATTATCATTAGAATATCAAAGATAGGGACCCTGATGAGGCATATGAAGTGCAAGAACTATCAGGTGGTGATCTACGTCTTATGTTATAACTATAATACGAGGGTAAAATATCAGCCAAACCATTCCAAGTTGGAGTAATTTCTGTCCTGCTTAGAACTCTCATTAAATCTATTAAAGAGTATTCTAAGGTTAAATAATTCATAATTAGAATTCATGGTTTTGTGACTTGTTATGTAGGGGAATACTTTCCCAATTTCAATGAAAGAGTAAATAATCATTGATGACAAATGCATCTAGTTTTCTCCTAATCTTGTCAGTTGTTCCAAAGCTCCTTAAAGCTGTGATTCTCCCAGATACAGCCATTTAAAAAAGAAAGAAAAAGAACTTTTAGACCTTGGGTAAGTCTCTTAGTTTCTAAGGATCTTTTTATCTCACTCCAAAGTCTAGGGAATGACTAAATAATCCAAAATTCTATGATTCCTTATTTTTCTCTTCTTGCCCTCTGTAATTCTACATTGATTATTTTACCAAAATAAATAAATAAATAAATAAAACCATGAATTCCAATTCTAAATTCTTTAACATAAGAATATTCTTCAAAGGATTTAACTGTGAGGGTTCATTTCCCACCCGATTGGAGACTAGAGACGTAGGGAGCCCCGTTTACTCCCACCCACGGTGTCCAGGAGGTTCTAAGGCAACCCAACTTTCAGCCCAACCATGAAGACTTTAATTGCATTGAAAACTCTATAATGATACGTATGATAATTTTATAAATTGCATAGGAAAAAATTTGGTTTTCATAAATATTAAAAGAAAGGACAGCTTCCCTGAAAAATAATTTAAGAGTTTTCAGATTTCTGCAGAAACTCCACTGAAAACATAAAGATACCAGATAAGAAGCTCAAATAGATTTTTATAAAACTGAGAAGTTAGTGTTTCTACTTCAAAAAAGAAAATCTACCTAGTAAAGAAAATATCATGGACATATTTAATAAAACACAAGTATCACAAAAAAAATGTCAACTGGCCATTCAGCTGGCATCCAAAGGAACTATTTGCAAAATTCCTCATAGGATTGGGGCTTTCATCACAGCAGTTAACCTCCCTCCCCCACCTCATGTGACCCCAGCAGTTGCTGCATCCCTCCTAAGCTGCATCCCTCCTAAGGCAATTACAGTAGGTCTTATAGTTTGGCTGTTCTTCCAGCTCTTACTACTTCTTCTCTAAGAGTGTAAACTAGCAGAAAAGTAGCCCTTTTGATTCACCTTGGGGAAATGTCTGAGGTAGACACATGTGTGCACATCAGAAGATCACAGACATTTGGAAGAAGAAAGGGAGCTAAATTGAAAGGATGTATTGACAGGCTACTTGCCATGTGCCAGAGTTGAACCAAGTACTTTATCTGCATTAACCCATTTAATAATCACAAAACCTCATCAGGCAGGAACATCTATTATGATACTCTTTTTACAGGTAGAGAAACAGAAGGGACAAGAGATTAAATATGCCCCCTATCACATAGCCAAAAAGTAACAGCTGCAGTGTAAGCCCAGGCCTCCGGCTGGGAGTGTGTGCTCTTAACCCGTCTGCTGGGCCACTTCCTAAAAAGAAAAGATACATGAGCAAAGGAAGCCCCAGTACCCAGCTCTGAAAAAAATGGTGGGTTTCTGGGTCTGCCTGTGATCAGCTTGTCCTCCTTAGTCCATAGGTTACCTTGAACCAAGTCTAGCTAACCAGATGAATTAATTGAACACATATAAAATCTTTAGAAAAGGAAGTTACAAATACTTCAGCATATGAGCATCAGCCTACATAGGCTGATTTCACACATAATGAAAACATCCAGTTCTCTAAACTGGACCTGTATCTCAAAATGCTTTTTACTGACTGATTAATTGACTGATTGATAGGAGGAAGCCTATTAATCTGTTATTTTTTGAGCCCCAGCTTCATTTATAGTCAGATACTTCAACATCCCACTGTCAGCAATTCATCGAACCAATACACAAAATAAGCAAAGCTGTGAAAAAACTCAACAGAACCATCAACCAACACGATCTAATTGACATTTTTAGAAAACTACAGCCAACTCAGTAAAATAGTTTTTTTTTTTTAAGTCATCATGAAATATTCAACAATATAGACCATACTCTGGGTCATAAATAAACCCGAACAAATTTAAAATAATTGAAATCACACAGCATAAATTCTCTGACCATAATGGATCAAATTATGGTTGAGTTCAGTCAAACTACTCAGCCAAGCAACATTATGCTATTTTTGCCTTATTTTGATATCATTTTTATGAAATAAAATATTGCCATACTTTTCTTCTGATTGATATCAAGTGTCACTTTTTAAATCTCCTAAATAGCCAAAAATATTTCTTCCAGCACTTCCTTGAAGCCTGTTATCTCACATAAATGATTCTTTTTTAATTCATAATTTTTACACTTAATCTTTTCTTGCCAGAGACACCTTTATTTCTCTGTTCTCTACCCAAAGCTTCCACAGTGTCAAGCTTTAATCTGCCCTTCCAGATTAGGCCAAGGTCGCTGGCTGCATTGTCTCTGGAGCTAAGTGAATTGCTGGCCTGGAGGTAGAAGGGAGTCCATTGCTCTCTGGGAGCCTATCTTTAATCCCCTAGAGAGGAGTTTACTCTGCTAGAAGAAAATTAGCCCCTGGAGAGCAAAAGTCAACAAGCTTTATCATCCTTCTTCCTGGGTTATTTTGCTATTGTTGACAGGCTGTCTTAATGTCCCAGGGCAGTTGCTTTCTGGATTTGTCTTACCCTTGGAATAAATACCCCAGGATTTCATGGCTGTATGGCCCCCAGAGTGCAGTAACAATGCTGCCCAGCAGTATGCCCTAGATGCACTTTCCAACAATAGCCTTCCACTGCAGCAAGCACCGTGGCCAAAACCCATCTTGGGAAGCACTTGGACACTAAGGAAGCCATAGTTAGGTCTGTGAGGCAGATACAAGACCATGTGGATCATAGTCCATGGTCAGGTAATCAGCTATCAGGATCTCCTTGAACCAAACCCTTCTCAGAAAAACAAAACAAAACAAAAACAAAAACTCCCTTCTCAGGAAACACAGAAAGTATGGGTCTATATCACGGCCTACTATAAGGAGATCATGTACTTCTGTTTGTGGTCCCTGTTCGGACTATTATGGGCTCAAGGGTGTCCACCACCACCCCCAAAATTCACATGTTGCTGTGGACTGAATTGTGTTGCCCCAAAATTCGTATGTTGAAGCCCTCATCTCCAAAGTGACAATATTCGCAGCACTTCTCTCTCCTCTCAGTCTCTTTCTCTCCCTCTCCTCTCCCCACCCCACCCCTACTCCCCCCACCATATGAGGACACAGGCTTCCTGCAAGCCAGGAAGAGAGGTCTCACCAGAACTCAACCATGCTGGCGTCCTGATCTCAGACTTCCAGCTTCCAGACCGTAAGGAAACAAATTTCTGTTGTTTAAGCACCCAGTATTTTGTTATGGGAGTCCAAGCAGACTAAGACATATGTTGAAGTCCCAACGTCCAGTACCTCAGAGCATGACTATATTGGAGAAAGAGCCTTTAAGGAGGTCATGAAGGGAAATGAGGTCATTAGGGTGAGCCCTAATCCAATATGAGTGGTGTCTTTATAAGAAGAGATTAGGAAACAGAGAGGGAAGACCATGTGAGGACACAGGAAAGAGAAGGCAACCATGTACAAGCCAAGAAGACAGGCCTCAAAAGAAACCAACCCTGCCAACGCCTTGACCTTGGACTTCTAGCCTCCAGAGTTATGAGAAAATAAATTTCTGTGGCTTAAGCCACCCAGTCTGTGGTACATTGTTACTGACGTCCTAGGAAAACCAATACTCTTGGGGGAACCATTGTGGTATATTCCACATGTGCCCGCATCACAGTCCATAAAGTCACTCAAAACAATAATTACTTCAGAGATAATGGCGTACCAAAATGGTGGATATGATAAAGAAAATGTGAAGGAGGAGGAATAGGACAGACACCTTAATAAAGTGGTGATAAGGGCTGAGACTTGGTGACCAGGGCAAGGGAGTGAGTGCACTGAATGGGACCCAAGTGAGGTCAGGGCATGGGGGAGGAGTCACACACAGGAGCGCCCCTTCTCCACTCATATTTCTCTGTTCTCTACCCAGAGAACAGAGTGAAGCACAGGAGCCATATTTCTCTGTTCTCTACCCAGAGAACAGAGTGAAGCACAGGAGCCATATTTCTCTGTTCTCTACCCAGAGAACAGAATGAAGCACAGGAGCCAGCTGAGAGCCAGAGATGGGGGTCCAGTCATCAGAGGGATGAACACAGAAGCTGCTCTAGTTTTGTGACTCTCCCATCTGTCTACCCCGCTCCCCTCAGGAAGGTTCTAGCTTCTCTGAGCAGTAAGGGAGTAAATAGTTCATCTGCCCTCTAACAAGGAGACACAGCACTATTATTAATGAAGTGAGAACAAAGTAATTATCTGGATAATTCAGACATCCATCCCCATTTCCAACAAAAATGTTCAGGTAAAAAAAGGTGTAAGAGTCAAGAGGAATAGATTGATTTGAATTAATTGACTCAATTTACCATTTTATATTGGAGTAGTCCAAAGTAATTTACAAAGATGACCTTTAGCTGTGCTCATGGGTCAGCCAGTGATAGAGAACGTTATCAACAGTGTTGCACCAAGGGACTCCAGTCCCAAGACCTGGTCTGGAAGGAGAGGACAGACATATTATTTCATCCTGAGTCATTCTCAGAGGTATTTTCTGGGTGTGATGCAGTGTCTCACATTCTAAAGCGTGAATCCAGTAGGATGAGCCATGCAAAGGCTATTATGTACAGAACAAGTATGGAAAAAGAACGGAGATATCTGAGCCAGCTTCTTATGAATCTACTTGGGGAAAATGCATGAAGGCATGTGGAAGGGGAAACTGCAATCAACAGCATTTACATGAAGACCTCATCCGAAGAGCAGTGACCACCAGTGTTCCAGCATACCTGTGTGTCCCCCCAAGCACACTGCATCAGAAATCTGAATGTTATCAAAGGCCTACCTTAGGAAATGCCACTCAGCCCCATCTCCTTCTTTAGTCGGGAAAGCTAGGATATTTTTTCTTTTTTTTTTTTTTAAGATTTTATTTATTCATTTGAGACACAGAGATACAGAGAGAGAGAGAGAGCATGAGCAGGGAGAGAGGCAGAGGGAGAGGGAGAAGCAAGCGCCCTGCTGAGCCAGGAGCCCAATGTGGGGCTCGATCCCAGGACCCTGGGATCATGACCCAAGCCAAAGGCAGATGCTTAACCAACTGAGCAACCCAGGTGCCCCAGTGCTAGGATATTTTCATGTTGCTTCCCTCAGTGTCCTCGTTGGGAGCCAGCAGAATCTAAAAACCCCATACCTTACCTCCTTAACAAATGCCATAAAGAGTTCAGGATTTCCTGATCTTCTCATTGGACTCAAGATGACGAAGTACAGGGCACCTGGGTGGCTCAGTCAGTTAAGCGGCTGCCTTCGGCTCAGGTCATGATCCCAGGGTCCTGGGATCGAGCCCCATGTCGGGCTCCCTGCTCAGTGGAGAGTCTGCTTCTCCCTCTCCCTCTGCCTGCTTCTCTGCCTACTTGTGCTCTCTATCTCTCTGTCAAATAAATAAATAAAAATCTTTAATAAAAATAAAAAAATAATAAAAAAAAAGATGACTGAGTACAAACTACTTGGGATATGAAGTCGGAACACCTGAGTTTGAGTTTTAGCTCAGCTAGTTACAAGCCAGGCAATCTGGAAAGTCATTTAACTCCAGGGATCCTCAAATGCCTCACCTGTGATATATAACATAAAACACACAGGGTTATTAGAAGAATTAAAAGAAATAATGAATACCAAAGCCCTTAACAAACCTCAAAGCAATGTGGAATTGCAGTTCTTCTTAGTAAGACACTAGCTTACTTCCTCAGATAGAAGGCAACGTGTGTATGAACCGAGTCACTAGTCACTGAGATACAACCTCACGCTGCTTACTTGATCCTCTGACACATTCGTAACCTGCCCTTGTAGGTATTTGTGCTTAAACATAATGCAGACAGTAGAATCTGGTGAGTTATATAGAATTTAGCTCTGGCTTCCTTATTTGTAAGATTGGTGGTTAAAGTATCCACTTTGCAGATTTTTTTCTTTTGAATATTAAATGAGACCACTTATGAGTTAACTATCACAAGGATTGGTACATTTTTGGTGCTTGATAAATATTAGGGTTTTAGGGGCACCTGGGTGGCTCAGTCGGTTAAGTGTCTGCCTTTGGCTTAGGTCATGATCCTGGAGTCCCGGGATAGAGCCCCATGTCAGGCCCCCTGCTCAGCAGGGGGCCTGCTTCTCTCTCTGCACTTCTTCCCTGCTTGTGCTCTCTCTCACTCGCTCGCTCTCTCGCAAATAAATGAAATCTTTAAAATATATATATTAGGGTTTTTAAACTATTTATAATGATATGACTATTCTGTTGCTACTAGGGGGCAGAGAGATGGACATTCTCCCTTCTCAGTGTCTGACATACTGTTACCATTGGTCTGTTGGCTTAGTTTGTATATTCCCCATTCTAACTCCCTACCCCCCCCCTCAACTCCTGTTCTTCTCCTCCTCACCCCAAAGTACCATTCTAAGGTTTTTGATGTCAGTTCATTTATTTATTTTTTACTAGTTTTGTATGTTTCCTTGTTAAATATGTTGAACTGTTTTGGGTGCAAACAACAACAACAAAAACTTCATTTCTCTAATTCTCTAACCTCTGAATCCTTTCTGGAGAAAAAGGAAAAATGGCTCTCACAGCATTATGGCATTTTGGACTATACCAGGAGCTTTGGAATTCAGCTTGAGAGACCAAAAACATCTTTTTTCTTTCTGAAAAGATAAGGGCTCAGGGCCTGTCCCCTCAGGGATTGTGACTCTCAGTCCCAGGCGACTAGTCACTGCTTGGAAAGCACCAGGGAGGAGCAGCACCCTGATAAGGGACTGATCCTTCTCCTTGAGCAATAGGACTGATGTCATCCTCGTGTGGAACAGGTCATGCCCTATTAGCGGGAGGGAGGAGAGGTTACTCAGGGCCATGTACAGGCTTATAAAACTTAGACATTTCTAAAAATAAGGCTCAAAAGGAATCTTCCATACACAATAATAGCTCTAAATGGATCATGGACACAAATACAAAATCTAAAGCTATAAACCTTTTAAGAGAAAATATAAAAGTTAATTTCTTTGACCTAGTTTTAAACATTTTTTTAGGTATGATGCCAAAAGACAAGCAACAAAAGAAAAAATAAGGCTTCAGCAGAATTTAAAACTTTTGTACTTCAAAAAACACTATCAAAAAAGTGAAAAGAATCCACAGAATGAAGAGAAAATATTTGCAAATCCTGTATCTGATAAGAGATTCATATCCAGAATATATAAAGAACCCATGCAACCTGCCACTCTGGAAAACAGTGTGGAGGTTCCTCAAAAAGTTGAAAATAGAGCTACCAGACGATCCAGCAATTGCACTACTGGGTATTTACCCCAAAGATACAAACGTAGGGATCCGAAGGGGTACGTGCACCCCGATGTTTATAGCAGCAATGTCCACAATAGCCAAACTGTGGAAAGAGCCAAGATGTCCACCGACAGATGAATGGATAAAGAAGATGTGGTATATATATACAATGGAATATTATGCAGCCATCAAAAGGAATGAGATCTTGCCATTTGCAACGATGTGGATGGAACTGGAGGGTATTATGCTGAGTGAAATAAGTCAAACAGAGAAAGACATGTATCATACGACCTCACTGATATGAGGAATTCTTAATCTCAGGAAACAAACTGAGGGTTGCTGGAGTGGGGGGTGGGGTGGGAGGGATGGGGTGACTGAGTGATAGACACTGGGGAGGGTATGTGCTCTGGTAAGCGCTGTGAATTGTGCAAGACTGTTGAATCTCAGATCTGTACCTCTGAAACAAATAATGCAATATATGTTAAGAATAAAAAAAAAGGAGAAGATAGCAGGAGGGGAAGAATGAAGGGGGGAAATTGGAGGGGGAGACGAACCATGAGAGGCGATGGACTCTGAAAAACAAACTGAGGGTTCTAGAGGGGAGGGGGGTGGGAGGATGGGTTAGCCTGGTGATGGGTATTGAGGAGGGCACGTTCTGCATGGAGCACTGGGTGTTATGCACAAACAATGAATCAGGGCGCCTGGGTGGCTCAGTTGGTTAAGCGACTGCCTTCGGCTCAGGTCATGATCCTGGAGTCCCGGGATCGAGTCCCGCATCGGGCTCCCTGCTCAGCAGGGAGTCTGCTTCGCCCTCTGACCCTCCCCCCTCTCATGTGCTCTCTCTCATTCTCTCTCTCTCAAATAAATAAATAAAATCTTTAAAAAAAAAAAAAACAATGAATCATGGAACACTACATCTAAAACTAATGATGTAATGTATGGTGATTAACATAACAATAAAAAAATTTTAAAAAAAAGAACCCATGCAACCTAATAACAAAAAGTCAAAACAACTCAATTAAAAAGTTCAAAACCATGAGAGACTCTGGACTCCGGAAACAAACTGAGGGCTACAGAGGGGAGGGGGGTGGGGGGATGGAGTAACCAGGTGATGGGTATTAAGGAGGGCACACGATGTGATGAGCACTGGGTGTTATGCACAACTAATGCATTGTTGAACACTACATCAAAAACTAATGATGTTCTATATATTGGCTAATTGAACATAATAAATAAAAAAAGAATTATTTAAAAAATACTTAAAAAAAAGTTCAAAACCCAAAGGATTTGAATAGACATTCCTCTAAAGGACATTTCTCAAATTGCCCATAAGAACATGAAAAAAGGCCCAACATCATTAGCTGTCATGGAAATACCAGTTGAAACCCCAATGAGATACCTCTTCACACCCAATAGGATGACTATAATCAAAGCGACAGATAAAAATAAGTGTTGACAAAGATGCAGAGAAGTTGGAACATCGATACACCAGTGATGGGAATGTAAAATGGTGCAGCCACTTTGGAAAAGTCTGAAGTCTGGCTGTTCCCCAAATGATTAAACATAGAGTTACCATATGACCCAGCAATTCCACTCTTACCCAAGGAAGATAAAAAAAAATATGTCATGCAAAACTGATACACAAATGTTCATAGCAGCATTATTCATAACAGCCACTAAGTGGAAACAGCACATGTCCATCAACTGATGAATAGATAAATTAACCACGGTATATCCACACAATAGAATAGTATTCGGCAATAAAAAGGAATGAAATGCTACAACATGGATGACCCTTGGAAACCTTATGTCAAGTGAGAAGACACCAGTCACAAAAAAACACACATTGTATGATCCCATTTATATGAAATGTCCAGAATGGGCAAAGCTATAGAGATAGGAAATAGATCTGTGATTGCCCAGGGCTGGGGGATGTTGGTTAACTGGTGCAGAATTTCTTTTTGAGGTGATAAAAATGCCTAAAAATGTATTGTGGTAAAGGTTGTACAATTCTGTGAATATACTAAAAATGATTGAGCTGTACACTTTAAATGAGTGTGTCTTTTTTTTTTTTAAAGATTTATTTATTTATTTGAGAGAGTGAGAATGAGAGAGAGAGAGAGTACATGAGAGGGGGGAGGGTTAGAGGGAGAAGCAGGCTCCTCACCAAGCAGGGAGCCCGATGCGGGACTCGATCCAGGGACTCCAGGATCATGACCTGAGCCGAAGGCAGTCGCTCAACCAACTGAGCCACCCAGGCGCCCAAATGAGTGTGTCTTAATAAAGCTGTTAAAGAAGTCCCTTTCGAGGGCAGATCTCAGAACACTGAAGGTGGCCAATATTTTTCAAAGTAACATTATTAAGGCTGAGTGCCACCATTAAAAAAAAAAAAAAAGACAAGGGACCCCAGATACATGTTTCTACCCACTTTCTGTTTCAGAGACCAAGAAATCAAAGTAACCTGGGTTGTGGGGCTGGCCTAACCCCACCTCCTGTGCTAATAGAGAGGAAGGAGATAAGGTGAAACCATCCGGCAATCTGGTTATTACTTGGTTTTGACCTCAGAATATCGGTAAGACCTGTCAGAGAAACTTCCATTCCCAGATTGGCACCTTTCTCAGCTTTCCCTGAAGTGGCTGGTCTGTGACCTGGACAGGGGGCAGAAACAGAAGAGACATGATGGGGCCCCCCTGGGTGGCTCAGTCGGTTAAACGTCTGACTCTTGATTTCAGCTCAGGTCATGATTTCAGTCTGCTTCTCCCTCTCCCTTTGCTCCTCCCCCCACTCTCTCTCTCTCTCGCTTTCTCTCTCTCCCTTGCTCACTCTTTCTAAAATAAATAAATGAAATCTTTAGAAGAAAGAAAAGAGAGACCTTAGATATGGCCACAAAGCATCGCCATCCATGCACAGGACCATCTGTCCATCTGTAGATAAGCAGGCTAGAAAGCTCCCTTTTTAGGGACTCTCAATTGCTATGCTGACTGGAGCATTATCTAATTTCACAAAATTGCACCAGTTAGGCGGTGTGCTAATGCGTGACCAGTAATTCTCAGACTGATGAGACACCTATATTGGGAGACAAATAGGATTCAGTGGCCTTAATGGCCCTTTGAGACCCTGAGTCTCTGATTCTATATAATTAGTTACATAGCAATATTTACTCTGAATATGAATCCACAAAAAATTAAGCTTTTCACTTTTAATGAGCAGTAGCTTACAAGGAAACACATCCATATCATGGAGTCATCTTCATAAAACAGTCTCCAATCAATTTTATGTAGTCAACATAGATTTAGTGCAATTAGAGTAGAACGAATAATCTAGATTATAATCGAGGAGACCCAAGTTCTTGCCCTGCCTCTGCCCTTGTCTTGGACTCTACAACCACAACCACAGGCTGTCTAGGCCTCAGTTTCTCTATGCATCTAGAGTCAGTCTCTTAAGATCTCTGCATCTAGGGGTGCCTGGGTGGCTCAGTCATTAAGCATCTGCCTTCGGCTCAGGTCATGATCCCAGGGTTCTGGGATCGAGCCCCACATCGGGCTCCCTGCTCGGCGGGAAGCCTGCTTCTCCCTCTCCCACTCCCCCTGCTTGTGTTTCCTCTCTCGCTGTGTCTCTCTCTGTCAAATAAATAAATAAAATCTTTAAAAAAAAAAAAAGATCTCTGCGTCTAACCCTCTATGAATCCCTGCTCTTCCATCCCCCTTTATAGCTCTGCACATGGGAGAACTCAGCCCTGTTCTCATGGCCTCCTACACAACCTAGGGGTCAGTGGCATATGAACTATGTTTAATGCCAGATATATCTGTGCAGTTTATACAGTAACTCTCACTTAAATCAACGACAGAAAGCTCAGTCCTTGCCTGGGTCACAACAAGCTACTCCCTCCCAATCCCCCAGCCCACTTTCTCCCCAGCCTTCTCCATGGACTCAGCTGGCTGGCTGGGTTATGGACTCTTGAGCACGTCATAGTCTCAGCTTCCTGCCACCTTCTATTTCAGTGATGCCACCCGGTACAGTTACCCAAATCCACCCCAACGTCCAAGACGCAGCTCAAGTCAGGACCTCTGAAACCCACACTGGACCGGTGCGGTCTGCACAGACCCCACAGTGGGCACTTTATGAACACTGGCTATCAGCTGTGATGTGTACTCATGCCCTTCTCTTCATCTGTAAGCTGTCAAGCACAGAGTGCTTATGACCTCCCTAAATACTTGAGAATCAATTGTTGTGTGGGAATGGCGAGGCTTGTTAGCAAGCCAGCCATCTGTTTACCATCAGCACTGGTCTCAGCCTTTTGAGGGTAGTATATTCCAGTCCTTTGTCCTATGAGAACATAAAGAAAACTCAAGGGGAAAAAAAAGTCAGTAAAGAGCAGCTGACAAAAGTCAGCAAAAAGCCTTTCAAAAAATAGCTAAGGTATATCTAAGAAAGCTTATCTGAAGTCAAGGCAAAGACAAAGACTAAAGTTAGACACGAGGAAGAACTCCCTGAGAGTTCCCCAGTACCCCCAGGAAGGCATGCCCTCTCCTTATCTGGAAATCCATTTAAAATGAGTGGAGTGTTCTATTTCCTAGATGCAAGAATGCAAGTCTTTATGGAGGTAGGCGGCCTCCCAGAAAACTCTTCCTTCTCAATGATTCTGAATCCTCAGCCCCAGCCCCTAACCACCATGAGGCTGGAGCCCAGTGTGACTTATAAATTGCTTTTTTAAGTTGCAAAGTCTTCATAGAATCAAATTAGTCAGAGCTGTGGTGGGCATTAGAGGTCACCTAGTCCTGTCCACTTATTACACAGGTGAGGGACGGACACTCAGAGTTTTGGAGACTGTCCCATGACCATGCTTCATAGCAGCAACTCTCTCTCATACAGATTCAAACGCACCACACATTCTAAATTAAGGCTGAGGGTTGCTGGAGGGGAGAGGGGTGGGAGTATGGGGTAACTGGGTGATGAGCATTAAGGAGAGCACATGACGTAATGAGCACTGGGTGTTACATGCAACAGAAGAATAACTGGACTCTACCTCTGAAACTAATGATACACTGTATGTTAATTAACTGAATTTAAATATAATAAAATTTTTTTAAAAAGATATAGACACATGCAGAGAGCACCCAGGAGTAAAAATGAAGTACGTGTATAAAAAAATACCTGTCTCACAAGTACCATCTCACATTATAATCACAGGATGTATACTCTTGCTACTTACTATCTGCCCAGCCTAATAGGAGGTATTGGTGAGCAAGAGGGACAAGGGATACAAAGGTGAAAACCAGGCACAGTTCCTGCCCTCCTCACTTATCTCTCTGGTTGGCAAGGTAATATGTAAACACATGAAAAATTAAATCATATTACCAGAGAAAATATAAATTCAGGGCAATAGTAGAAGATTTGTATGAAGGTTCTTCATGGCCGGTAGTTCGAAAACGAAACTGAGAAGAGACCAGGGTCAGAAGCCTTGAGGTCCAGCTGGGCTGGACCCAGAGAAAGGTTCCTTAAAGTAGGTGGGGCTGCAGCTTGCCCTGAAAGGTAAATGGATGAGATGTGCATAATCCAAGAAGTGGTACTTAACACACATAGAACCTCACTGCACGTAGAACAGCGCTGACTTCTGAGGTCCCTCCCCTTGTAAGAACTGCTGTTCCACATTCTGACCTTATCTCTTGGATAGCAGAATGAGGGAGTAAGAAAATTTCTCTTTTGCTTCCTCACAGGAGTTTAATCATCCAACAATAATGCCTTCATTTGGTTGACGATGGCCCTACCCACTACCTTCCACCTATACCATCCACCTAAATGCATGCCCCATTTTTTGACATTTCCTGGCATCTCTCATTTGTGTATGTGTGTGTGCGTGTGTATGTGTGTGTGTAATGTGTGTGCAGGCAAACATGTACCGACCACACTGGGCCTGCATGGTTCCATCTACAATTCTTGAGGTTTCCTTTCCAGCTTCTGGGCATCATTTGCAATTACAATGCAGTCATAGGCAGAAAAGAGATAGGCTAATTAGTCATTGTCAGTACTGGTCCCTATTTGCCTGATGAGTTTTTTGAACAGCATAGCTGGGAATAATTTGTATCAGATTGTATTTCCTTGTTTTATGTCACTGAGAAGATTTATTTGGCATCATGGTCACTGTACATAAATATCCTGGAGGCAATGGGGTATAAATGAATGGCACAGATTCATCCGTTAGTATGCAGCAAATTATGTATGGAACATCTATATCAGTATGTGAACTGCATTGAATTCAAAATATCAGGCTTCTGAGAGGCCTTTAATAACTTGCATAGTTCCCTGAACTTGGCCAGGACCCTTCTGGTCACCTGCAGATAAACACAATGCAGAGTTTCGCTTCTAAAGACTGCAACTGGAATATTCAACATTATCTAATTCCTTGAAATTCTACTGGTCAGGTGGCTTTCTAATGGGGACCCAGAGCTCTGTGTTTACAACAGACTCGTGGTTCACCCAATGGGACTTTGCATCCAGGAGCTGGTGAATCGCAGCCACTGGCTGGGATTATTCTTCATGACACCGGAATGCATCTCTGCTAGAGTCATTAGTCCACCTGCTGTAGGAAGGCCCCCATTTGCCTCAGAAAGGGCAGTGATTTCAAACACTCAGAAATGCAAGGAATCATCAAGGGACAAATGGATACTCTGGACTCCAGGAACCAAACTGAGGGTTACAGAAGGGAGGGGGTGGGGGGATGGGGTAACTGGGTGATGGGTATTAAGGAGGGCACGTGAAGTGATTAGAACTGGGTGTTATACACAACTAATGAATCGTTGAACACTACATCCAAAACTAATGATGTACTACATGTTGGCTAACTGAACATAATAAAAAAAAAGAGAGAGACAAACGGACAGCTATGCATAGCCCTCCTGGATGCCCTGTTCTGCTTCTGCTTTTCCTCAGCCCTGATTTCCTATTTTTGTTCCATTAATCTTTGCTTCTGTATACAGCAGAGTTAACTAGTTCAATGGGTACGTTACAAAGATACTTCCGCTCTGATACACACATAATAAGTAAGTTATTTCTCTTTCTTTCTTTCTTTTTTTCTTTTTTGGCCAGGTATCATGCTATCAGTGCAATTATTTACATAATTGTTTCATTTAATTCTCACAAAAATAGCTAGGAGGAAGGTAGATATTTTTAATCCTGTTTTAGGGATGACTACACAGAGGCTTAGGAGGGTAGAGTCACTCGCTCAAGGTTACAAACTTCCCAAGAAAGCCAGAACTCAATCTCTGGTCTTCCTGAGTCTAATACACTGGTTTCCTTTACATCAGCTGACCTCTCTGGACCAGTATGTTTTCTGTTCAATGAGTAGCTTATATCATAAGATTTCCTGAATCTTAATTCTATTGATGTCTCTATGGAAACTAGTTAATATCCTTTGAAACTTAGAACTTGTTGAGGGGCGGGAACTGAGGAATGTTTTACTCAAAGGAAAGGGATGAGGGGTGATACCTGTGGTCACAAATAATGCTATATTTTCAAATAGCTTTTGACAGCAGGTCTAAGTGGATTTGTAATTTCAGAAAAGTCTATGTATTAATCCTCACAGTACTGCTGTGAGCGCACTCAGGTCAACTCAATGATTCAACATTTGCTCTGTGGTGCTTGTTGTCCAGGCCCCGTCAGAGGATGGAGCCCAGGACAGGTGACTCTCCAGAGGAAATGAGGGAAACAGAGAAGCTGACCCGTATGTTTCCAAATCTTGGGCTTTCTCCTTTAGAGATGGTGACAGCTCAGAAGCATCCAAACATCCCACAAGTTTTCCCTACATCCGAGTTATCAGATTCATTTTTGATTCCCCAATCACAAAAATTACGTTCTCTGTTGGCACGGACAATGGTACAGAGACACTTCATTCATCATCTCTGTTTGGTTCTTCCTACCTAAATTTTTCACCATTCTCTTTAAAGTGAATATGGGTTTCCCGACATACGAACACAGCTCCTCCTACGGAAAGTCAGTCATAAAATCGTTTTAATAAAATGCTCAGAGAAATGGGGTTTGCAGGAGGATACTTTTCCCAGACCTTCCACAGTTCAGTGGCTCAGGTACGGCCAGCCCAGCAACAACACTAATACAGTGTGGATGCCAAGCAGCTGATCACGGCAGGGAGTTCAGCTGCCCAAGGAGTTCCTGGCCAAAGACGACCGCACACGAATGAGGAGAAATGTGGAAATGAGTGCCAGGAACAAAGCAAACGTGGTAGTGTGCGTCTCCACTGAGAGCACGGAAGGAACCCTTCTGGAACCATCCTTCTCACCACCAGAAGACTGAGACACTTCACAGGTAGTTTATTCCATCTGCACACAGAAGCACCGACTTGTGACAAGGAAGCACCGGCCCGTGCAACAGGCAACTGTGGATCTGGTAGTCCCCTGTCCCCTTGTCATTGCTCAGGCTCCTTGCCCCCACCCCTGCCCTGCACTCCTCCAGCCCTTACGCCGCACCCACTTGAACGCTCCTGACAGCCTACCTTCAGGGCCCACCAGCAGTTTCCTGTCTACGCATCTGTGTCACCCAGCAGACTGGAGGTGCCTTGGGGACAGGCCGGTCTCGGATGTCGGTCCATCCCATCTATCACACTCGAGGTCCGCAGCTGGGGCAGCTGAAATATTGATGCTGTGCGGATTCCCTACAGCTGGGAGAGGAGTGTGCCTTGTCAGATGTCTCCTGTGGGGAGAAGGGAAGGATTTGTGGAGGAGGCTCTGGGCTGTGTCCATCCACCGCTGGGCTTCTCCTCACTGGCCTCCCCATCCCTGGAGGAAACCCAGGAGCTGGTGCATGCAGGGAAAAGCCTCCTCTCCCCAATTTCCCAAGAAGATGGGGAGGGGCACCTCACTGGGGTTTCTTGAAGATTTGGACACTTGGACTCCTGCTGGGACTGGGACTAGGTCCCTCAGGACGCCCAGTCACTCACCAGGCCTCCTTCCTCTTTCCCTCTGCTCCCTCCTGGTGGGCTGAATCCCAGACAGGTGACCCATAGCCACAGGTACTGATCAAGATCAGGGGACCCTGCCACCCCAAAGTCCACCAAAACGGAACAGAACAGAAAATGTCTCAACCAAGACCCTGTTACGTACTGGTTCTGGAAATGGCTACAAAGTCAGAGCGGGGAGCAGGGGGGGTTTTGCCCAGGCGCCTGGTCATCTCCTGAAGGCACCGCTGGGTCGGGGCAGGTACCAAGCCGCCCCCTCACTCCAGGGCCCCAATCTACGCAGGCCTGAGGAGGGGCCCGCCGGGGCCCTGGCTGGGTCTGGGCTCAGCCCCCTCGCCAGCCCCGCCTCGAGCTCAGGGGCTACAGGAGCCAGGTGTGCAAAAGCAAACAGGCCCGCTGCCCTTTGGACCTTTCGCAATCCCCCGGGCGCGCTCTCTAGGCCCAGACGCTGCGGCCTGGGCGGGCGGCCCGGTACAAATAGGGCGCGGACGCGGGCCGCGCATTCCCTGCTCGTCGGTGCGGGGCGGCCGCCTGCGGTGCCGTCCCGAGGAGCCAGCCAGCCAGCCCTTCGGCCAGGCCGCACGAGGCGCAGCAAGGGCGCCGCCCGCGCCGTCGGCATGGGCCCTCGGAGGCCCGCGCTGCCGCTGCTGTTGCTGCTGGGGGTCGCCGGCGCCCTGGCGCGTGAGTGGGGCGCGCCGGCCTGCGGGCCGCGGGCCGCGGGCCGGGGGG
>NW_023270305.1:8982125-9044047 GCF_011800145.1 Mirounga leonina | reverse complement strand
CGGGGGCCGGGGGGCGGGGGGCGGGGGCCCGGGCCGGCGGTGGCGGGTCCGCGCTCAGCCCGGCGGGGGCGGGGCGGCCCAGGCCGGGGAGGGGTCTCTCCAGAGCCTGCCTCCCCTCTGAAGGCGCGAGCGGTGCCCCTGCCCGGGAGACCCTGGGCCGCGCGGGAAGACGGGAGAAACAACCGCTGTGTGTCTCCTTCTCTTACAGAAGACGAGGTGCTGGAGAACGCCAGCCCCAGCTGCCCAAGTAAGGCGCTCCCCCCGGGCGCGGAAGGGCGCCCCCAGCCCCTAGCCCCTCCTCCTGCACCTCAGCTCGCTAAGATGCTGGGACGCTATGATGGATGTGCTCTGCTCTGAGCCCAGGAAGCCAGTTCCTTGAGACCCTGCCCACCTCCAAGGGCTCTCAGTTCCTTCCACCTGCGCTTCTCTTCTGTCTCAAGAGATTGGCCGGGGGGGAGGGGGGCTGACACTGTCGCTCCGTCGGCCCATGGACACATTAAAGAGATACCCCATCGCTATCTGTTTATCAGTGGCTAATCATTGATCCGAAGCACATGAGGGTGAGGAAATGCTGACTTTAACCTTTGTAGAGAAATCCAGACGCCCCCACCCCCGACTCCTTCATATTTACCCGACCTCCAGGGGTCAAAGGAGCTGACCTCGCGGTGGTACCCCGGGTACGCCTCAGAGCGGGAGGCTGGGCTCTGATGGGGCAGCACTGCCATCTTGTGGCCGTCTGGCATCACTGCACCTGTGCTCTTTTTCTCACATTGTTCGGCAAATGCCTCTCAAGCACGATGGAAAATTCCAGAATTCCTTCTGGGGTTTTTCTTAAGACAGTCAGATAGCCGTAATACTTAATGAACTTTGCCTCAGGGATTTGAGAGAACCAAAAAAAGAGCCACAGGATTGTGTTGTTTTCAAGCTGAAAAGGCATCAGAGGTATTTGCTTTATGTTGCCAGCTCTTAATTTGCCAGTCTTTCCTATAGACCTTCTGAGCCCCATTGTTTAACACGCCCCTCCTTGCACCTCAGATGATACATTCAAAAAATACTGGCAAATGTAAACATTGTCCTCAACAAAACATAGTGGGGAAGTTAAATATGTAAAGGGAAATTAAGTATAATGCAAAGTCAATTAAAAATAATTTGAGTTTAATTACTATTTTTTTGTGATCTTTGCCACTACCTCTCTCTTCCCAGAATAGACTACCCTTGGGGGAGTTATGTCCTATGTAGCTGACCTATTTCTCCCTATTTTAGAAGGTGCAACTCGATTCAAGCACCTCAGGAAGTACGTATACAACTATGAGGCTGAGAGTTCCACTGGAGTCCCTGAGACCCCTGATTCAAGAAGTGCCACCAGGATCAACTGCAAGGTATGAGGGGACAGGAAGAGCCACTGGAGGGACCCAGGGCTCCCGTCCTTGCAGACCCAGCTCATGCCAGGAGTGCCGTAATCACAAAGTGAGGGACTGTCCCTGGGTTTGAAAGTCAGCCACTCTGCTGAGTTTTCTGCCACCAAAAAAAAAATTTGCCAACCAGATTTATTATTCTATTAGTTTCTAAGGTGTAGCTGGAATACATGATCTAGAATATCAGCATTGCAGGACGGTAGATTTAACATGAAAGAAGCCCAGTGGGTAAGCCAAGGCAGGTGGGCATCTCAGGAAAGCTTTCTGGAGTGCAGTTTTTATACTCTGAGCCAAACAGAATCTTTGCTTAAGACAAACAGAAAAAAAAAGAAAAGAAAAGAAAAATTTAAATATGTAGTTTGTTTTCAAAACTTTATTGCTGAGATGATTGTATTCATGTCAGTGTTCCTATGGAACGGATCTAAGGGCCACTATTAGGGGCCATGTGGGAAAGAGTAGTCAAGCTGGAAAACTGACCTCTTCTTTCTAGGGCCCCGTAGTCTGTGTTGTCAAATAAGGTAGCCATTGGCCTCACGTGGCTGTTTAAATTGAGTAAATCTTAAACTTCTTAGTCATACCAGCCACATTTCAAGTGCCCATGGCCAGCAGATCTCTGTCAGACACGGTAAATGTAGAACATTTCAATCACTGCAGAAAGTTCTTGAACAGTGCTAGATGACTGTTAGGGACCTCTGCAAAGTCCAACAATACATAAAGCTCTGAATGGGCCCCAAGAGATACAAACAGTTGGGTTGCTTGGTTTTTTGGGTGACATTAAGGAAACATTTGCTACTGAAACCAACGATGGCCTTCTTCCTGCCCCCTGTTGTCCTTCTTCTAGCTCTTAGACTGCATTCCCTCTAGACAGTGGGTCCCCAACAGTATTTCCCTTGGTGTCCTGATTAGAGGGTAAGCCGTGGGCTGTGAACGGTCTCATGTTCTTGATGGAGAGTCTTCACGTGCTGCTTGCTACTCTCTTCTCAGGTTGAGCTGGAGGTCCCCCAACTCTGCAGCTTCATCCTCAGGACAAGCCAGTGCACCCTGAAGGAGGGGTATGGCTTCAACCCTAAGGGCAGGCCCTCACTGCATAAGACTAAGAACTCTGAGGACTTTGCGGCTGCCATGTCCAAGTAAGGCGTGGGCCTGTCTGAACTTCTGAGCTCGGGGATTCACTGGATGTGTTGTACATGTGTGTGTGTGCGTGCACGTATGTGTGCATGTGTGTGTCTGTGTGTGTGTATCCAGGGAGGGAAGAATGCATGCGTTTATATGAGGCATGTGTGTGAGGATAAGTATTTTATTCTGTATTCACCATGGATCAGGGAATTGCTAAGTTGTCACAAAAATCAAAAAGAGGGAAGCATTATTTACCCTTCCCTAGTGAAGTGCCCCTAATTATCATTTAAATGTGTCTCTAAAAACTTCCATGCTTTAAAACTCCATGAGACAATAAAGGTGAGATGGTTTATTTAAACAAGTGAATTCTTGTTTAAAGAATTAAACAAGACCGGTAGCCCATGGTCTTCAGGGAGGGTCCAGCAGGACTTGGTGTGGTACAGGGTCTGTTCCACAGGGGCGGCAAGGCCCAGCCTCAGGGAGTGCAGGGAATGCCAAGTCTCCCCCGCTCCCCGGGGCCAGCGTTCTGCCCGCATAGTGACCAGGCCATCCTGGTGTTTGCAGCTGGGCCTGTCTTCTGACTGATCCATGTCTGTATTGCACTTGTTGTAAATATTTTGAACATCGCCCCTGCCCCAAGTCCAAATCACAGTTGGTAGTGTCCTAAGTGCGTGCAAATACAGACAGCGATAGGTTTGTTGATCTGGGAGCATCAGAAACTCCCCGCCCGTCTTTCGATTTGTTAAACATTAGACGTGAAAGCCAGTCCTTTCTCTGCAGAGTCAGCCTTGATGCTTCTGTCTCTCGCCGAAATTTTATCCAAGACCTAAATGTGTATGAGGGACAGGGATGCAGTGACAGGAGGGACTGGTAGTTACTTTTTGGGCTTTACCTTTCTCCAAACAAAAGGGACTCCTGCTCTTGACTACCACAGGCTTTCCAAGCCTACATTGCAGTGTCTGGAACTTTCTGCGAGGATGTAGATCTGTAGGAGATGTGCCTGGTCTCCTTCTCCTCCTTCTGACTTAACTAGAGCAGGTACAGCCCTGAATTTCCAAAAGGAAGTCCCCAAAGGGAAGTCCCTAAGACCATAGTTGATATAGGCTCCAGACATGGTCTCATACCATATTTTTTTTTTTTTTAATTTGAGAGAGAATGAGAGACAGAGAGCATGAGAGGGAGGAGGGTCAGAGGGAGAAGCAGACTCCCCGCTGAGCAGGGAGCCCGATGCGGGACTCGATCCCGGGACTCCAGGATCATGACTTGAGCCGAAGGCAGTCGCTTAACTGAGCCACCCAGGTGCCCCAAGGTCTCATACCATATTAAAGAGTGACTACCCAACAAATGTATGAAAAGAAGTTCAAATTCACTAGTAATCAGGAATTGTAATTAATGTAACAACAATATACTTATCACATTATGCCCATAAGATTACAAAAATGTAAAACGGCCAAGCGCCTGTTGCTGGTGACCTCTGAGGCGAAGGGTACCTATAGCATTGCTGGTGGAAATGAGAGCCAATAGTCAATATCTATTATAATCAAAAACTTACTGCCTTTGACACAGCAATTTCAAAATGCTGGGACTCTAGCCCATGAAGAGAAAAGCAGTAATGTGTGAAGATAATATGCATAAGGGTGTTTGTTTCAGTGTTGTTCACGTGGGGGGAAAATCCAGAAAGAAAGTGAATCCCATCAAATAGGGAAATGTCTGAATCAATTACATATAACCATAAAATGAGAAAGTTCTATAGCTTTAAAAAAAAAAAAATCTGTTAGTTATACCAAATGAGTCAAAGGACTTCTGTGGAGTATAATTGAGAAAGGCAAGATAGAAAAAAATGTGGAAAATACAATGTCATCTGTATAAAACAAGCAATGAAAAAATCTTTATGTGCAAATGTCTCCACCCCCACACCTCTAAATGGGATTGCCCGAGTGTGGAGATAGAAATGGAAAACCCAGTGGGTTGTTCTGTGAGGAACATGACAGCAGAGACTGGTGTGGGTAGAAAACAGAGTGGGGATGCATGAGGCAAGCAAAACAAGTAAAGAAGTACAAGAAGCCAAAAACATATACATATTTGTATACTTTTTTGGAAAATGTACATTTATAAAGAGATTAAAAAAAAAAAAAAAAAACAACAGTGAGTAGAAGGGAGGCTGCAAAGCTACCTAGCTTACGTCCAACAGGCTCTCAGCGGAGAAAGGACATTTCTGTGACCTCACTCTCTCTGGAATAGGTACGAGCTCAGGCTGGCCATCCCTGAAGAGAAGCAAGTTTTACTTTACCCAGAGAAAGAAGAACCTAAACATATCCTGAACATCAAGAGGGGCATCATTTCTGCCCTCCTGGTTCCCCTGGAGACAGAAGCGGATAAACAAGAGTTGTTTCTGGTGAGAACTCAGAAGGTTGATAACAGTGGCCCTTTGAACTCATCTTCACATATTTGAGCCGGGTCCCACTGTGTATATAAAGTGGATTATTGATTTAGCTACATGGCTAGCTACACACAAGAGGCCCTGTACTGGTAGGAAGGGCCGGTACCCAAGGCTCTCCCCGTCCCCTGGGCCCACAGATGGATCCTCCTGAGCAGGTGGAGCAGGTTAGCCTAATTTTAAAGCAGTATTTGAGGAGTCCTGACCACCCTACTCTTTTGTTTGCTTTTTTGTGTCCCCACGAGGTATAACACAGTAAAGCTAGTGTGTATTTTAAACACAGAAAATAATTGAATCTGTTGCCAGCTTCTCTCAAGAATTTCAAGTTTCGACCTGAGAGAGAATTCAATTTATTTGAGTCCTGTGAACATTTTTGAGCCCTTACTGTGTTCTAAGTTTTATACTATACTACACTTGGAGAAGACAGAGACGCGTCCTGCAGAGAACTTTCCTCAGGGAGTTCTCGGGATCTGGGGGAGAGAACCAAGACACACTGAACACAGGGCATACTGGAATACGTGCCGTAAATGAGCAATAGAGAAAATCCTCTGAGAGCACAGAATACAAAGTCAGAGTCGGCTGGGTCCTAGGAGGGTCCAGAACCACCCTTCACTGGCCTTCTCACTTCACCTCTGGCCAGCCAGCAATGCCCACCCTCTGCCTAGGAAGAAGAAAGTCCCTTCCCAATCCAAGCTGCTCCTGCCTTTTCTCCCAGGCTCCTTTCCCAGCCCCTCTAAAGCACCCAAGGCTGTTTTCCCACGTTGAACATACCTGTTCTATCTCCTACTCCCATAGGATACTGTGTATGGAAACTGTTCCAGTGACTTAACTGTTAAAACAAAGAAGGCAAATGTGGCAACAGGAATAGCCATTGAAAGGAACCTGGAGAAGTGTGATCACTTCAAGCCCATTAGCACAGGAGTTAGCCCACTTGCTTTGATCAAAGGCATGGTAAGTTTCACATCCACATTGCTCCTTGCACTGAGCACTGTCCTCTTGGTTATTAAAATTCTGGGATGTTAGAGCTGGTAGGGATTTTAGGGAAGAATCAACACAGCCTCATCTTCATCTAGACTATAGCAGGAAATTGAGGACCAGACCAGGAAAGGACTGCCCAAGGCCACATGGCCTATTATTAATTGAGCCAAGACTAGAATCAGGTTCCTGATTCCCCAGTCCAGAGCTCTGTCCTTCTTGCTGTCCTTCTGTCACTGGCAGCAAACCTTCCACCATCCCTGGAGAATAATGACTGTCTATCCCTGAAATGGTTCTAGGGCTTAATGGAGGGCAGCAAAGCCATCTATTGCTATTTCCTGTAAGAGGGCTAGGTGTCCCCAGCTCCAGGCATCCAACCTCTGAGGAAGGCCCAAGACCTGTGATCTGCTCTCCTCTCCCTCACTCCCATGAAGTGACATTACCAAGAGCGATTCCAATGTCCTGTCCTTTCATCCTATGTACGACCCTGATCGATGCCTGGCCTCTCTTCCTCCTGCCTAGGCCAGCCCCTTAGTATTAGCCTTCTCTCCTGCACCTCAACAGGGGTCATGTGGCACCATATTACCAGACCTTGCCCAATGCCTTGTAATCTTCTGGTACATGAATCACAGCTTATCTCAATAAACAGGAAGGACTTGAGCAATCACTGCCATGCTTGGCAATGTTCCTGGTCATTGTCCTTGAGGCTGAAAATATGATGTCTGACGGCCACAGGCTCATAATCAGAAGAGGCCAAGGCACTGGCTTATGTCTCTTTTCTGAGCACTTGCTGTGAGCTTAGCCCTACTCTGGGCAGCACTGAGGGTCAGAGGCAGTGGCAGATGAACCATGGACCTTCTTTTGTACCTACAGTCTAATCCAGGAACAAGGTTCCTACACATGTCAGTAAAGGACAATAAATGGCATACTTGATAAAGTTATAAACTGAGCAGTGCAGACAAGCAATCCTAGGCCTGACCAGGAAGGAGAAAGCACTACTCATGTAGTTCATTTGACAAAGCTGGTGGTAGATCTGATTAGACGGAATGGTGGGTGAGCATCCATCAATCTAGCCTCAAAGATCTATGGAGGATGTGGACCATGAACCTGAAAGATACAAAGAACATGAGAGTGGAAGAGAGACATAAGGAGAGGCTTCTAGGCAAAGAAAACTTAAGAAGCAGTGTGAAGTGTTAATGTGTGGTGGGTGGGTATATGTACAATGCCAGGTTATATACACTTTGTGCAAGATGAGAGGTCCAGTGGGGTGGAACAAGAAGAGTCTACAGCTTGACTCAGCTTTGGGTATGCTGAGTTATTGTATCCCTTTGTTTAAATGTCAGGTACCAAGTTACCTTCTTTAACTGAGTTTATCTAGTGGTGCAGAACTCCCATCTCCCATCTTCCTTGAAGGTAAATGCCCATGGCAGAAGAATCAGGTTCAAGCCCCAGGAACTGATCAAAATGGTTTTTTCCAATCTCATTTACAGCTCCGCCCCTTGTCAGCTCTGATTAGCAGTAATCAGTCCTGCCTGTACACTCTGGACCCAAAGAAGAGGCATGTGTCAGAAGCCATCTGCAAGGAGCAACACCTGTTCCTGCCTTTCTCCTCCAAGTAGGTCACCTTCTGCACCCTGATTCATCGTTTATGGAGTTGATGTGAGATGAATGCTTCTCAATGCCCTGTTCTAGGCAAGGCTGTGCCTGGAGGAGGCTATGAGGAGGTACAAAGCAGAGCCCATCCCTGTCTCCATTTCAAGCTAACAGACAATTTAGCAGGAAAATCTTAGGTATACAAAACAATTTGAGACCAACCAAAGATATCTGAGACCCAGACTTTAAGGGTTATGGATCAGGAAACCCAGGGATCATTGCAGGCTGCCCTGGTTAAAAAGGCTTGATGGAAGATTTGGGATTGGGACCAGAGACTTGTATACCCAATCCATTTTGAAACCTGATCCATCAACTAGTGTTTACTGATTAATTGCTCTATTCTTGGCATTGTGCTGAGGGAGATAACACAGGAATTTCAAGGCACAGTGTTAGTCCCTACCCTCTGGACACTCCAGATTGGTGAAAGGTATAAAGTACAGATGTCCCTCTGATGCAAGGACAGCTAGCATGACCAGGAGGAGGTGGAGGCTATTCACTGGCAGGGAAGGAGGTCAAGGAGGCTGGATTTAATGGTTTGAAAGGTAGGCAGGATTTGGGTAGAAGTAGAGAGGAAAACATTCAACATGAAAAGAATAGTACGCTCTAGGGAACTGGCCATCCATGACATGATGTGCTTCCTTTGTTACCAGGAATAAGTATGGGATGATGACACAAGTTACACAGACTTTGAAACTTGAAGACACACCTAAGATCAACAGCCGCTTCTTTGATGAAGGTAAGATTTTATATGCACATAGTTGCCAGGGCTGGGAAATCTGCCCAAGACACACCATGTACCACGGCTAAGAAATGTCTGCTGATTGATGAGTCAAGTGGGCTTTGACATTCTGGCTATGGGCTGCTCCAGTGAGAAAGCACGTCCCTTTCAAAATGTCAAGTGCCAGTGGGATAAAGGAAAAGGAGAAGTATCCCCCAAGCTACCTGGGTTTTTGTAAATGGGAAATTGGCCTCCTAAGTCTACCTTTGGTAGATCTGACAACCTTATACACCCTATAATAGGCCTGGGACCTGGACGAGGTGGGGCAAGTGGGAGAGGGCCTTTGGGGTCAGGAATCAGCCTTTAGAGCAGGATAAAACCTTAACGATCTCTAGTCCAACCCTAAGCCTGCATTTGTCTTATATTTAAATCTGCCATGGGGCGCTTGGGTGGCTCAGTCATTAAGCGTCTGCCTTTGACTCAGGTCATGATCCCAGGGTCCTGGGATCGAGCCCCGCATCGGGCTCCCTGCTCAGCCAGGAGCCTGCTTCTCCCTCTCTCGCTCCCCCTGCTTGTATTCCCTCTCTAGCTGTCTCTCTCTCTGTGTCAAATAAATAAGTAAATAAAATCTAAAAAAAAAAAAAAAAAGACATTTATAAAAAAAAAATCTGCCGTATGCATTCCCTCACTGTTCTCAGCAACCTATGATGTCAGGTGGTAGCCATGTGTGCTTTTATACCCATTCTACAGAGGGGGACATGATACTTAGAGAGACTTGTGATATATCGATGGTCTCTGAATATTGGAAGTAGTGCAAGGTCAGACCTTGGGTCTAATTTAAGTCAGGACTCTTTCCATTGTACCACATTTCCCCCATTATTCCCCCACACTTCCCACATTAACCCCCATCCTGTTCAGGGTGTGGAGGAGACACAGAAAGGTCTCCCCCCGCCATAAGCTGCTTATAGATCCCATTGGGAAAAATGACAGGTGAGCATCGATGGGTCTTGCCTCAGCCACAGCCATGTCAGTGGCAGCACTACCTCCAGTTCCTTCCAGCAAAGAGGTTATCTGATATCAAATTCAGACAAGCCTGGATTCAATTTCAGCTCTGCCTCTTACACTCAGAGAGGTCTTAGGCAAGGTGAGCTGCTCATCTCTGGGTCTCAGTTCCCCTGTCTTTAAATTGAGGAATAATAGCAAACCCATACGGATACTGTGATGAGTCAGTAAAAACACTGAAGTCAAACACCTAGCACAGAGCCAGATACATAACAGGCATTGAGTATAGGATAGTTTTCTTTTCTTTTTTGCGGATACCTCCCTAATTTCCAGTTTTCAGTAGACCAAGAGGTGGTTGAAATGTGGAGGTAAGCAAGAATCCCTTTGACACTTTCACCCTTCCAGGTGCCGAGGAGGTGGGTCTTGCCTTTGAGAGCACCAAATCCACATTACCTCCAAAGCACGCTGAGGCCATTGTGAAGACTATCCAGGAGCTGCAAACATTGCATGTCTCTGAGAAAAATGCCCAGAGAGCTAACCTCTTCAATAAACTGGTTACTGAGCTGAGAAGTCTTAACAATGAGGCATTCACATCCCTCTTGCCAAAGCTGACCGAGGTGTCCAGGTATTTCTTTAATGGTTGCAGCTATATCTTTTGTATGACCTATGATAAGTGGCTGAACTTTCAAACCATGGCCAAGCAGAAAATCTCAGAGGCCATTGAAATATCAATCCAGTTATTCCACTAGTCAATCAGTTAATGTTTGCTGGATAGAGAAATATCAACTAGCATGCTTAGAGTGCCATGGGCCACACACACAAACACACACACACACACGCACACATGCACACACGCTCCATTCAAGGCAGATATGTATTTGTGTCAAAATGGAAGAGAAATATTTCCCACACTTTGATGTATCTTCTAATTCCTCATTCTGTTATGAGTACCTTGGAAAATTTTAGAGAAAAAGAAGTCTGTGTCCTCTGGAAGCCTGGGCTAGTGGAGAGAGAACTAGGCAAACAAAGTGATACTGTGATTTCTCTATACTTCAAGGCATGGCTTTAAGTGCTGGGGAGGTCAGAGGAGGGACTAAGGACCAAAATTAGGCCATGCCAATGTTTTCCTGGCACAGTCTATGTTCTGAAGGACGGACAGTGATTAACAGTCCTCTTTTGGTGATTAATCTGGGGTCCTTCTTCAGACTTTCCTCCGTGGTGCTTCTCCAGGGGACAGTGCTTGTAGGGAAGGCTTCCTGGGATCTGAGTTGGATTTTGGAAGATGGTTGGATTTGGAGAGTGAACAGAAAAGAAATCAGGGCACTCCTGTCAGAGGGAGCATCATGGGCCAAGGATATTGGAGCTGCCTGAAGGCTATCTGTGTAACCTTCTCTGCTCTTTCCTTCTCAGCCCCATCACCTTACAAGCCTTGATTCAGTGTGGACAGCCCCAGTGTTACACTCACATCCTCCAGTGGCTGAGAAGTGAGAAGGCCAACCCCCTCGTGATAGATGCTGTGACTTACCTGGTGGCCCTGATGCCAGAGCCCTCAGCCGAGAGGCTGCAGGAGATCTTCAGCACAGCAAAGGAGCAGCAGAGCTGGGCCACTTTATATGCTCTGAGTCACGTGGTCAACAAGTGAGTTTCACACTGGTTCTCCTCCTAGGAGCTGAGGAAGCCCCCACATCTCTGTACTAAGATTATACCCCACTCTCCACTTTCAGACTCTCTTGCATACTCTTTGTTTTTTCCACTAGACATTTTGGGAGCAAAGACTTGCAATAAGAAATCTTCACACACAAGTTGGTATTTTAAAGTAAACTTAGCTATGCTTGCTAAGTCCTAACTCTTACTCTGTAGCTATCATAAGGCAAACCCTGTGGTGACCCAGGACCTGCTGGATATTGCTGATTACCTGTTGGAACAGATTCGCGATGACTGCACTGGGAACAAAGATCACACCTACTTGATTCTGAGGGTACTTTCAGTCTTTTGTATGATATGCATTGTTTCAGAAGCATTTTCCTGGACACCCCCTACTTTTCCTTCTGCACTTGATTTGCCCTTGTTTCTTTTCAATGCAGGTCATTGGAAATATTGGAAGAACTATGGAGACAGTAACCCCAAAACTTACGTCTTCAGTCCTGAAATGTATCAAAAGTACAGAGCCATCGCTGCTGATTCAGAAGGCTGCCATCCAGGCACTGCGGAAAATGGAACTTAAAGATGAGGTGAAGTTCACAGAGGAAGTCTGAATGTAAAAAACTTCATTCAGATTAACAAGGACTTGGAATGAGATTCTAAATCTCATCATTCTACTGCTTTCTAATTGCCATTTCAACAAGCCTGTTGACTGCCTAGCAGTATGTGGAGAAGAAAGAAATATTAGACCATGCTGCCACTCTAGCCTCGAATATGAGATTTTAGCTACATGCTGTCCCCCTACCAGATCAACCATCACTCTCATCTCAGGAAAACATGCTTGATTTCCCCCTGGCCCTGTCTTGGGTGCAAATGACTCCAGAGCTTTGGAAAATGCCTTATTTATTCACCCCAAACTCTCACTATCCCTTCCCACCTTCATTCCCACATTGAAATAATTTATGTTAAAACAAGTGTATTTTCACTTACAGTAGTAGATCTTCCTCAAGTCACAACTTGAGTATGTTAATGCAGTTGAATGTAACATGCATTTAATAGGAGTCTTCTGAGACCCTTCCTTGAGCTGGTTGTTCTGAGGGATGCTAGTGAGAAGATACTATACCAGCATTTGAAAAATTATCAGAAAGAAATTTGACTTGCATGTAGTAAACCACCAGCAGACCACACCAGTGTTTGCCAGGCATGTTCTGTGTTCTGACCAAATGATAGCGGTAACAGTCTCTTTTTTTGGCTACAGGTCCGGGAAGTTCTTCTTCAGGTTTTCCTCAATGATGCCTCTTCAGGGGATAAGCGACTGGCTGCCTATCTCATGCTGATGAGGGACCCTTCCCAGTCAGATATTAATGAAATCATCCAGCTTCTTCCACGGGAACAGAATGAACAAGTAAAGAACTTTGTGGCTTCCCACATCGCCAACATCTTAAACTCAGAAGAATTGTATATCAAAAAGTAAGTAGGAGTAATTTTCCCCCATCTGCCACAAAGGGCAAAGAGTAATCCACCACCCCACCCCACCCCCACCCATTCCTAAAGGCCACTGCCTGCCCTTTATGGAGTGTTCTTTCTTCTGGGCAACATGCACGCAAAAATGCAGCAGAAGCAGACCTGAGCCAAGCTCTTGGGCAAATGAAATCCAGATAGTTTGGTAGCATTCACCAATCCATATTTCCTTGGGGTGAGAGAGACAATGGATTCTTAACATGATGTGTAAGCTAAAACTACACTCCTTCTTTCCATCTAGCTTGAAAAAGTTAGTGGAAGAAGCTCTGAAAGGATCTCAACTGCCAACCATCATGGACTTCTCAAAATTTTCCCGGAATTATCAGTTTTCCAAATCTGTTTCCCTTCCATCGCTTGACCCTGTTTCAGTCAAAATCGAGGGAAATCTTATATTTGATCCAAATAATTACCTTCCTAAAGAAAGCATGCTGAAAACAACCCTCAGTGTCTTTGGATTTGCTCCAGCAGACCTCTTTGAGGTATGTGTGAGACTAAGAAGAGGCTCCCGTCCTCTCTCCTGTTCTGTACAACACCATAAATAGAAAGTCAAGGGAGTCATGAGCCAGCCTGGGGAGGAGCTACAATCAGGCAGCTCATTCCTACCATCAGTTTGAGGGCTTCTTCTTTCCCTCCTCCCTTGCCCTCCTGCTTTCTAGCTAAAGGTCACCTGAAGCATGACTCTGTAGTATTAAGGGAAATGTAGATGTCTCAGGGAAGCCCTTAGAACCAAATCCAACAAAACACATGGGCTATGCGATCAGACTGATCTGGTTCAAACCCCAAATTCATTCCCAATCTGAATCTCTTGTTTAATTGTTTATCCTCTCTGACCTTAGCGTCTTCTGGAAAAGGACAAGTAATAAGTTCTGCCTTTCAAGATTCCAGTAAGATTTAAATAAAACAACTCCTGTGGTGGCTGAGCTCAGCTCCAACCCCATAGTATTCATTAAATACTTGTTTAATTAAGTGGACATCAAGAGAGGAATTGGAGCAACCTGATGGCATTTTCTTGCCTGATTTTCTTTCTCAGATTGGTTTGGAAGGGAAGGGTTTTGAGCCAACATTGGAAGCTCTCTTTGGAAAGCAAGGATTTTTCCCAGACAGTGTCAACAAGGCTTTGTACTGGGTTGATGACCAAGCTCCTGATCATGTCTCCAAGATCTTGGTGGACCACTTCGGCTACACCAAAGATGATAAACGTGAGCAGGTATGTTTTTATTAAGAAAAGCTTTGGATCTCAGTGCAAAAATATTTTTCTCCAAGCCTAGAAGTCAAGAAGCTATCTAGCTGAAATGATAATTATGTCTATTATTTACCAGTCCTGTGGGGGTAAAGACTAGGGTTCTCTGCAGTTATAAGCCTCCTGGAGATTCAGTGTGCCCAGGAGCCAGACTTATTAGAGGCATTCTCCCATAATGATTAACAGTGTAGACTCTGGGGCATGGGTTTGAATTCTGACCTTACTGTCTTCAAAATGTGCACACCTAGGAAAGCTACTTGATACTCTGTTTCTACATCCCCAGAGTGCTAATAGTCCATAACTCACTGGGTTACTTAAAGACTAAATGAAATAAAGTATGTAAACTGCTAATCACAGTGCATGACTGGTACTGATTGTTCAATAAGCAGACATTATTTTAATTTTTAAATTCATATTTTCATTATTAACTGCTTTCTTTGGCTCTTACTCATACAGTAGGAGCAAAATCTACTTTGAAGCTAGCATAAGCCCCCACTTAAGGAGTAGAAAATAGATTGTATAATCTGGAGCTTCTTATTCTTTAATTTTTTGCTACTCCAAGTGTGATTCAGTCATTGGCTCACATCAGAGTTTGTTAGAAATGCAGATTCTGAGGCCCCACTGGGATATACTGCATCAGAATCTATATCTTAATGACATTCCCTAGATGACCTGTATGTGCATTTCAGTTTGAAAAGCAGGGCAATAATTTACTCCTAGATGCTCACAGATGGCCCCACCTCCACCTTCTAATTTACTCACCTCCACCTGAGGCTGAGGGTCTTTGCTCTGTTTGGGTCTGTCAATCACTCTTTTCTTTCACATGTTTAAGCATCAGTCTATGGAGTTCTTCTAATCTCTAAAAAGAACTTGTTTAGGATAGGGTGTTTTTCAAGCTTTTGGCCAATTTATATAGCAGCTACATTTTCTCAAGAAACCCCTAGTATTCATCCCTCATCAAAGGAGAAAGGGGTAATCAGGGGAGACGTGAGGGACAGACAATCTTCTGCTCTTGGTGAGCCTAGGAATCCTGACATCCTGGAGAACAGAGGTCCCTCTTCCTATGCCTACATTCAAGTTAAGAACAGCATGGAAGCACCCACTATCCCTGATAAGACCTCAGTTTCTCTTTCCATCTCAATTTGGAGGAGCTATCTATCTTTCTGGAAAAGGCAGGAGTGATTTCAGTGGCTTCCCTATATCCCCACCTGTGTACTTATATTTAGCCCATCATGGCTGCAGCATATGGGCCCCACCGTCAGGAACCTAAAGGTGTTTGACAATACTGACATCTCATTAGACATTTTGTCGTTAAAATCCCAGGACATGGTCAATGGAATTATGCTCAATGTTGAGAAGCTGATCAAAGATTTGAAATCCAGAGAATTCCCAGAAGCCAGAGCCTACCTCCGCATCCTGGGAGAGGAGCTTGGCCTTGTCAGGCTCCAAGACCTCCAGGTCCTGGGAAGGCTGCTGCTGAATGGTGCTCGCACTCTTCCCGGTATCCCCCAGATGGTAAGTGGGCCAGGCACCATCACGGGCAATGAGATTAGCCCATGCCCTTTTTAGATCCCCCAGACTCCTTAAGATCCTGTCCCACAAACCAGAGAAAGTACTTGTACTTCCTTCAAAGAAGCAGGTTTGCCTTGAATTTCAGGAGGAAGATTCTTGGGTTGCAAGGAATTGGTAACATTTAGAAATTAGGCCTTTGGTTTCAAGGGCATCCATTTGTTTCATCTGGAAAACAATATTAAATGTATCTCCCTATATTTATGCTACAATGATTATGAAAGGATGCATTTGACAAACTGTAATCCACTATCTAAATACGAGCTATAGTTTCCATCATTATTAATTTATTAATAAGGGAGAAAATATCCAAATATTGTTCCCCGATATTTGATAAATAATAATGTTGGCTTTAAGAAACCAGATTTCAAGTTTTTTTCTAAAAATTTTATTTAAAAAAAAAAACAATGCATACTAATATGTCCATCACCTCAATAGCTCTTTAGTTTTAAAAAAATGGTTTTGGGGTGCCGGGGTGGCTCAGTCATGTAAGCGGCTGACTCTTGGTTTCAGCCCAGGTCATGATCTCAGGGTCCTGGGATCAAGCCCTGAGTCAGGCTCTGCACTCAGCAGGGAGTCTGCTTGTCCCTATCCTTCTGCCCCTCCCCCCGCTCTAAAATAAATAAATCAATCTTTTAAAAAAGTGGTTTTATCATAATAGATTATACTTAAGTAGACCCTCATTTCCATTTAGACTCCAAATAACCAGAATTAATCTATGCCATCCAAGGCTACTTAAAGCTCATAAAGCTCTGAGGCACAGCAGTATTCTTAAGTGACTGAACCACTAGGTCAAAATGACATGGTATCTGTCTAGGGCAATTTCTTATATCCCAATCTGTTGAAATCAATAATCATGCATTTTATCAAATAGTCAGCTAATCAAAATATACTAGTCTGTTTCTTTCTGGATAAAGAAGAACAGTTACTGTCTGATATGTGGGAGGTTGCATTTCAAAAATCCCACTCCAGGGCGCCTGGGTGGCTCAGTTGTTAAGCGTCTGCCTTCGGCTCAGGTCATGATCCCAGGGTCCTGGGATCGAGTCCCACATCGGGCTCCCTGCTCGGCAGGAAGCCTGCTTCTCGCTCTCCCACTCCCCCTGCTTGTGTTCCTGCTCTCGCTATCTCTCTCTCTGTCAGATAAATAAATAAAATCTTAAAAAAAAAAAAAAAATTAATCCCACTCCAGTGAGGCTTACTTGTAGTAACTGCCCCTGTTGGATCTACAGATTGGAGAGGCCATCAGGAAAGGCTCAATGAATGACTTGTTTCTTCACTACATCTTCATGGACAACGCCTTTGAACTCCCCACTGGACTTGGGTTCCAACTGCAAGTCTCCTCCTCTGGAGTCATCACTCCTGGATTCAAGGCTGGAATGAAGCTTGCAATAGCCAATGTAAGACCCTCTTCACTTTTTCATTCCTTAGGTTGTTCATTTCCTCCACGATTGGTTTCTTGTACAATTTTAAAATGTGTGTAGTTCAAGATGAAGTATATCATCGTTGTCATTGCCTTATTCATTTTTATGAAAAACTTTAGGATTCCACTAGGAGGCTCCACCTTGCTAGCTCTGAGCAGTAAGGAGACAGCTATTCTCAATAAATGAGGATTCCTGTCCTCTTTCCATCCTTTTATGTTAACTTTAAGCAGTTAACTCAGGCACTTCCCAGTGCTGGGTATCAGTGTAATCTGGCTCTGGGGAACTGAGAACGTGGCTTTTCTTTCTCCAAAGAAATCACAGTAATGTTTCCTGAGGTGTGAGTGATCCAGAGATGTTTGCCCAGGGATGGGGAAGGGCGGTTGATCTGACTGCACAGGGACTGAGATATTTAATGAAGCTGAACAGGTCATTTTCTGACTTACAGTTGCAAGCAGAGCTGGTGACAAAGCCCTCTGTGTCTGTGGAGTTTGTGACAAACATGGGCATCATCATCCCGGACTTTTCAAGGACCGGGATCCAAATGAACACCAACTTCTTCCATGAGACAGGCCTGGAGATGCAAGTTGCCTTGAAAACTAAGCAGCTGAAGTTCATCATTCCTTCTCCAACAAGGCCAGTCAAGCTGCTCAGTGGCAGGTAATTCCATCTGCCAGATCTGACTACCAGTGTGAGAGGGAGAGTTGAAACTGGATCCGTAGGACTTGACTGCCTAAGATAATTCAGGGCCCTGGGAACCAGGGGGTGTGGGGGGAGAGAAGGTAGTGAATTACCTACTTTTAACCTAGCTTAGACTCACCAAACAATTACAATTTCCTCGACTGTCCAGGTTTTACTAAATTGATATTTAGGATTTACTGATTAATCACTTGTTATTAGGTTATTTTGTTGTTGTTGTTTGTTTGTTTTGAGAATGAAGAAACACAAACTCTAGAGAAATCATCCTTGGGAAATGAACATATTTTCCACAGGAAAAATACCAGAGGACATACTAATCTGTGGTAGCTAGCTCAGTGGATAGAGCATGAAGGTCCTAATCTCAAGATTATGGGATGCAACATATATGGAGAGCTCCATTTTCAATGATATCCTTAAACATTGATTTACCTTAGTTTCTGTATCTTGGACACATTAATTTGTTGATTCAAAAAGAGTAAGAATAGTATTTAAGTGTCTAATATATATGAAGCACAGGGAATGAGATACACCTGACCTTCTAGCACTTAGTTCACAGGAAGGACGTACAATGAAGCAAGCCATTAAGTATCAAGTGCAGGCTGAGAGGAAACACTGGAGGACATGAAGTTCTGTAAAATGTAGCCTGTGGCACTCAGGGAA
Organism: Mirounga leonina; assembly: GCF_011800145.1. Classification (NCBI taxonomy): domain Eukaryota; kingdom Metazoa; phylum Chordata; class Mammalia; order Carnivora; family Phocidae; genus Mirounga; species Mirounga leonina. Next base: position 9,025,983 of record NW_023270305.1, on the reverse strand, counting down.
AGTTTTCTGAAGAAAGTGATGCTTGAGCTGATACCTGAAGGCTGTCAGAGTTATGCAGACCAAGGAGAAAGGAATGAGTGTTCCCAGGCTAAGAGAAGAGAATGGATTGAAGGAAAAAGAATAGTTCAGGAGCTGCAAGAAAGTCAAAACTCAGTGTGGCGAAGTGCACAGGGGTCATAGAGGGAGGTGACAGAGGCTGGCCTTCTGAACCATCTGAAGGATGTTAGACTCTTCTGAAAACAGAGGAGTTTGAAGTGGGAGCATAAATAAAGTAAGCCTGGTGTTTTCGAGGACATGCTGTGACTCCAGAGTGGGGCACGGATGGACGAGGAGCATGACTGGAGACAGGATGACTGGTTGGAGTCTGTCACACCCACCTGTGGGTGAGAGATGCTCACAGCCTGAAACAGGCGAGGGCCAGGGAGGGTGCGGGGAGGAGCAAGCCTACTCCAGAAATAATTAGGGGGTGGAAACATGAGCACTTGGTGATTGACCAGATGCGAGGCAAGGAAGAAGAGGAAGAGCAGTGGGGGTGTCTCTCACTGAAACAGGGAAAGTGGCTGGTTTGGAGGAAGCTGACAAACTCAGCTTAGGATATACCACATTTGAAGTCCTGTGAGACCACCCGTTTGAATAGCTGGCAGCAGGATCAATGGGTCTGAGCTCAAACAGGCTGGAGCTACAAATATGGGTTTGGGCGTCATCTGCAGATAGAGGTTGTTGAAGTCAAGCAGCAATTGGTGTAGGGTAAGACGTGATGGACTAGGACAGAAATGGGGAAAATGTGAATGTGTGAAGCGGAAGAGGAGAAGCAGCAAAGAGTGAGGAGGAGTGGTCCGAGAGGTGGAAGAAGAGCCCAGGCTGTAAAGGCTCACAGAAGCCCAAGAGAGGCCACCAGGGTGGATTGCCCCATAGGCAGCTAAAACTGGCACTTAGGGTTCCAGCCCACCAGCAAAGCTAGCTTTTAGGGCACCCCTAAAACGAGGAAATAATACAGAGAAAAGAACATGATATTTCAAAAAAAAAAAAAGGCATCCTTGGATGAAATCAGGACATTGTTGAACTTTGTTGCACTTACTAATTTTTTTAAGTACATACTTGGGAGGAGGATTCTAAAATCCTTTCAGAGGTTAGGGACTCTAAAGTCTTAATCTGGCCATAAGTGAGCAGCTCTTCCTAATGCTTCTGGGAGAGCAAGGAAGATAACACCTAAGAAGGTCCTTTGGAGTTAGGAGCAAGAAGGTGATTGGAGATGCTGATGGCAGCAGTCCCAGAAGTATGATGGTGGGGCATCAGATCACAGTTCATGAGAAGTTCATGAGAAGCTTGTTGAAAGAGTGGAGACCATGAGGCCGCCAAGTTTCTTGATTGTGAGGGAGACAAGAGGGGCAAGCAGGGAAAGAAAATGTGTGTGTGTGAGTGCATGTGTGCACATGCAATGGGAGAGGTGTGCAATGGAGAGGTATACATGATGGGAGAGGCATGCGATGGGAGGGGTGTGTGATGGGGGAGGCGTGCAAAGGGAGAGGCTTGCGATGGGGAGGTGTGCGATGGGGGAGGTGTGTGATGGGGAGGTGTGTGATGGGGGAGGTGTGTGATGGGGAGGTGTGCAATGGGGGAGGTGTGCGATGGGGGAGGTGTGTGATGGGGAGGTGTGCGATGGGGGAGGTGTGTGATGGGAGAGGTGTGAGATAGGGGAGGCGTGCAAGGGGAGAGATGACTTGGACTTATTCAATGTGGGAAAGTGGAAAGAAGCCAGTAAAGTCAGAGTTACCCCTAGGCTTCCCTTCACGGGAGGGAAGGAACACACCAGAGTTCAGGGCCCAGTGATCTTTATTTAACATCTGAATCTCTGTTTCCCCTGTAAAACAAGGAGCCTCCTAATGCCTGCTGTTGTGGGGATAACAGCGAACAAAAGTAAACAACTCAGTGCAATGTCTGAAACAGAAGAGTCATGGTGTTTGTTAGCCTTGTTGATGTTTGTACTGTTCGCTGTTTCTGAGTAAATCAGATAATCTGAGGTACGTGTGGACAGAGGGGAGATAGAGAGCAGGTTAAGGGGGCAAATGTTGGCACTGCGACATGCAACCATCAGTGATGTTCAAGTCAACTGGTAACTTGAAGGTAACTCAGGTTTTTTCTTTCTTCACCAGTAACACATTGCATTTCCTCTCCACCACCAAGACCGAAGTGGCTCCACCTCTCAACGAGAACAGGCAGTCCTGGTCGGCTTGCAAGCCTCTCTTTGCTGGCCTGGACTACTGTACGTCGGGCGCTTACTCCACCACCACCTCCACAGAATCTGCCTCCTACTATCCGCTGACCAGGGACACCAGGTCAGAGTTGCTCAGTGTCCCACCCCACATCTGCTCACCTTCTACATTATGGCCGCTTGGTGGGGCAAAGGGAAATCTGCTGTGTGTTCTAAGACCAGCCTTAGGTGTTTGCACCATCCTTTGATTACTTAAAATTACCTCTGTCCAGCGCACCTGAAGGGTACTTACATTCCTACCTAAACTTTGAGTAGGACTGAGTTTCTCCATGGGGGGTGGGAGGGGGGAAGGTAAATCATGACTCCTAAAGGAGGTCTTAGCTCAAAAAATAAACAACCAAGGTGATTCTAGCACACTCCCTCCAGGGAGCTAAAGCCATTGCCCATGAAAAATATTCCTTTGAAAGCATCTCTTTATAGATGGTGTCCCTCTTTTCTCCCATATGCATTAGAGGGTGGAATCACAGCACAGATTCCAATTTGCTCCTAATTCAGTGTCCAGGTTTCTGAGCCTCCAGACACATTAGCTGGACTTTTCCTGGAGCCCCCTGATGTGTTTGAAGCGTCAGCCATGCTTGGGGGCTCTTTGTCCTCAACTCTCTCCGCTTCCACTCTTTCTTCTCAGCTTTGCTGATACAATCAGCCAACTCCCGCTCAGTTTGTCCAAACACCCTGGGGTCTCCCCTGGCCTTGGGCTCTTGGAGGGACTGAAAGGGATCAGTTAGGGACAAGAGACGATATTAAAATAAGGACCGTATTTTGGTTGCCATGGAGGCTGGGTTGTTTTGGGGGTGGTTAACATCATCACTGAAAGCTCTAACATTGTGCACCACATTACACTGTGATATCTTTAGATTTGAACTGGAACTGAAGCCCACGGGAGAAGTAGACCAGTATTCTGCCAGTATAACCCACGAACTGCAGCAAGAGGCCGGAGACCTGGTGGACATACTAACCTTTGTAACTCAGACAGAAGGCAAGTATCTAGAAAGGGCTCCTCCATCTCTGCCTCAGTCTCAGGTCCAGGACTCACAAGGAGGACTGATTAATGTATTTAACAAATTTATTGAATGCCTGAAAGGTGTCAGGCCACTTCTAAGAACTGAGGCTAGAACAATAAACAGTGGTGATAAACTCTGCCCACATACTGTTTACAGCCAACAGCCAAACAAGTAAATATTCAGAATGCCAGATTGGTGTTGGGGAGAAAAATAGAGCATAAAGGAGAAAGGGTGGAGGAAGACAGTGCCATTTGACATGATAAGGGAAAATGTCACTGGTAAAAGAACATTAAAAAGAGACTTGAAGGAGATAAGGGCATAAGCCATATGGAAAGAATGTTACAGGCTGAGGGGCTCATAGGTACAAAGGCCCTGAGGCAGGTATATGGCTGCCAGGTTGGAAGAAGAGGAAGGAAGCTGATATGACTGAAGAGGAGAGATCAGGGAGGAATACGGTAGAAGATGAGGTCACAGAGATAGGGGGAAGTAGGGGAAGGATGGGCTTGTAGGCCATGGCAAGGACATTGGTTTTTACTGTGAGTGAACTAGGAAGTCACTGGAGAGTTTTCATGATCTGTCCCTGTCCCCCTAAAGTCTTCAGCTCAAAGAAACTAGTATATGGGCTATTACAGTGATCCAGACCAGAGATATGGGTGCTTTGGATTAGAGCAGTGGCAAAAGAGATCTAAGAAGTAGTTGGATTCTGGACATATTTTGAAGTTTAGGCTTCTCAGGATTTGCTGATAAGGTGGGTATTGAATGTAAGAGAGAAAATGGAATCAGGATGGCCCTAAGTTTTTTGACCTGAGCAACTGAGGAGTGGAGTTGCCATTTACCCAGATACAAAAAGGCTGGTGGAGAAGCAGGTTTTAGGGGATGGGGCAAACTTAGACATTCACTTTGGAAGATCTTTTAATGTGGGAATAGTATGTCACAAAATTAAATGAGAAAAACAAAACCCACAGGAAAGGGGGTGCATGCTGAAAAAAAGGTCACATAACAACTTTCCAAAGGTGTAAAATGGGCACACCTATGAATTGGAGAAAGCCTAGGAATCTCGTGACAAAGGAAAGAGAAGTCTGGAAGAGGGGAAGCCAGGGCTGGGGTGGCTAGGAACCAGGAAGGGTGTCCCAGGTAGAGAGTCACGTATAGATGTCATGTCTGCCTGGCACAAAAGAACTTCAAGCCTTTGTTGTTCCCTGACTACGCCAAGTGTTTCCCATGTCAGACCTTTGCATTCCAGGTCCCAGTGCCTGGAATGCTCTCCCCCCAGAACATGGCATGGCTCAGACCCTCTCTTCATTCGGGTCTCTGCCCATACATTGCCTTATCAGAGAGAACTCTGACCACCACACAGGAAATAGCACCTCTCTATCCCTCTCTTTCTTGTCTTCTTCAGTTTTACTTTTCTTCATGAAATCTAGTATCATCTAATGTGCTTGTTTATTGTCTGTACACCCCCCCCACTAGAATGTAAGCTCCACGAGGGCAAGGACTCCCTAGTGCCAAGAGCAGTGCCAAACACATGACAGGCAATCAATAAATATTTGCAGAGTGAACAAATGTGTAAGTTAGAAATTTAAGGTAAAATCCTAAACTGTGTGCTCATCTGAGCCATTGAATGCTGAGGATTTCTCTGACTTTTCCTCTCCTTCCTTCCTAAACATAGCTTCTGTTCCTTGATTCTCTTGTACACACCTTTTCAGGTGCGAAGCACAATGAAGCTACTATGATGTTCAAATATAACCATCAGCGTAGGACTTTGTCCAGTGAAATCCAAATTCCAGATTTTGACGTTGACCTTGGGACAATCCTCAGAGTTCGTGATGAATCTACTATGGAAAAAAAGTCTTACAAGCTCACTGTGGACATTCAGAACAAGAAAATCACTGAGGTCACTCTCACTGGCCACATAAGGTATGGAAGGCTTGGGGTGATCTGACCTGAACTGCAGGCCCAAAACTGACCAAACCAGGGCACCTGGGTGGCTCGGTCAGTTAAGCATCTGCCTTTGGCTCAGATCATGATCCCAGGGTCCTGGGATTGAGCCCCATATCAGGCTCCCTGCTCAGCGGGGAGCCTGCTTCTCCCTCTACCTCTGCCCGCTGCTCCCCCTGCTTATGCTCTCTCTCTCAGATAAATAAATAAGTCTTTTTTAAAAATTGGGGGAAAAAACTGAGCAAACTAGGGGCATCCCCAGTCTGTGGTCCAAGAGGCAGATAGAGCCCTCAATATTCTGACCCTCTGCACGTGTCCAGTTGGATCTTCCTACCATTCACTGGATAGTTACTATTCATCAGGTACTGTGCTGGCTGCTCTAAAGGAATTATCTCAGTTCTCATAATAAACTGCAACATAGATACGAGTTTCCCTGTTTTGTAGATAAGAAAATGGTAGCTCAGAGGGGTTAAATAACTTGGCCAAAGCAGTAGAGCTAGTAAATGGTACAGACGGATTCAAACAGTTTTTGAAAATCATTTGTTTCTCCCATATCACCCTGGAAAGTCCTGAATTTGTGCCAAAGTCGGCTTCAGAAGTTAATGAGCTCATTTTCGGAACCGTTCGTGTCCCTCATTTTTGTCACCACCAATGACGCTGCTGCTTAATCCTACGTATCTCCTTGGGATGGATAGTCATGGAGGTCAAATGATTTTCTTTTCAATAGCTATGACAGAAGGGAAGAAGGCAAAATCAAAGGTGTTATTTCCATACCCCGTCTGCAAGCAGAAGTCAGAAGTGAAATCCTTACCCAGTGGTTTCCCACAAAACTACTCCTCCTAATGGACTCATCCGCTACGGCTTATGGCTCAACAGTTTCCAAGAAGCTGGTATGGCTTTATGGTATGTACCTCCTCTCCCCATGAGTGCTTCCAAAGGCACTGTGGACATGAGTGTGTTGTTGAGAGCCATGGGTTAAGGGCTGACCTGGTACTATGGATGACTATTTCACATGTGCACTTTCAGATGAAGAGAAGATTGAATTTGAATGGAACACAGGCACCAACGTGGATACCAAAAAAGTGGCTTCTAATTTCCCCGTGGACTTCTCTGATTATCCTAAAAGCTTGCATACGTATGCCAATAGTCTCTTGGATCACAGAGTTCCTCAAACAGACATGACTTTCCGACACATGGGTTCCAAATTAATAGTTGTAAGTATAAATCAGTCAGTCAATAAATACATGGTTATAAGGACTAATTACATACTCAACCCTGAGTGAGGTGAAGGAGAGTATCCAAAGATGGATAAGGTATGCTTCCTACCTCAGGGAATTCCTGGGGAGCAAATAAATATTTGTGCATGGTTAGTTACCCAGTTACACAAGGCCCTATGTGATAAATACCGTATAAATACTACTAAGCAGAAAAGTTTACTGTGCCTATAATATCAAAGGAAGCTTCAAGACCCTGGCTAGGAGTTTGACTATGTTATATATTCTTTTTATAAAACACAGGAAGAGATCAATGACTAGCACCCAAAATTCATAATTTTCTGTGATTTCTTTTTTTTTTTTTTTAAAGATTTTATTTATTTATTTGAGAGAGAGAGCATGAAAGGGGGGAGGATCGGAGGGAGAAGCAGACTCCCTGCCGAGCAGGGAGCCCGATGCGGGACTCGATCCAGGGACTCCAGGATCATGACCTGAGCCGAAGGCAGTCGCTTAACCAACTGAGCCACCCAGGCGCCCTGTGATTTCTTTTTAACTTTCAGTGCATCATTCTACTTAATGATTGATCTGTCAAATATAGATTATCACCTGATGTTAATTGTACTTTGAGGCCCCTCCATACCCATTGCTCTAAAAGCTTCTTTTATTTTGTAGGCAACAAATACATGGCTTCAGAAGGCATCTAAGAGTCTTCCTTTTGCCCAGAATTTGCAAGATCACCTCAGTGGCCTAAAAGAATTGTACCTCCAGAAAATAGGATTGCCAGACTTCCACATCCCACAAAACCTCTTCTTGAAAAGGTTAAAAAACACACACACACACACACACACACAGAAAAAAGAACACAGAAAAATTTCTTGAACCATGAAAAGTAAATGGCAAGTTTTACTTAGCATAATTTAGACTCTTTTTAAATTTACCTTTTTAAGAGAAATAATTGAAGCATCTTAAGGAGATTGATAACTCTCACAGAAACACAATGGCATTTTTGCATGATTGGACATGGGGTCTGAACGTGAACACCAGTCGAGTCAGAAAGAAACTAAGAAAGTAATTGGAGGATTCTGGTACATTCACACAAAGAGGTTTTATGCACTGCAACCTGAATTTGAAAGCCATCTAGTTTTCCTCCATCATAAGTGAACTATCGTAATAGTCCGCTATATGTGCATAGTATTGAAAAGACTACAAAGGGCTTTTAGGTATCCGAGGCCAGCTCTGTGAGATCAGCAGAAAGGGTACCATTATCCTCACTATACAGATAACATCACTGAGACTCAGAGAGGCATAGACACAGAGCATCACCACTCAGTGGAAGCTAAAACTACAGCCTAAGATTACTGCTCCCCACACCACACTCTTTTCACATACCCATTGTCTCATTTCAGTTTAGCAAATAGGAAGTACCGAGTGTCACATGTGCGTAAAATGCTGCACTAGGTGCAGTGAGAATATAGAAACCAGGTAAGGTGTCATCCTTCCTCCCAGGAAGAGCATGTAGGCACTGACAAGTGAACCAGCTAATTATGTGAGCAGAATTGCAGTGTGTTCTTTGAGATAGACACAAGGGACTGGCTCTTGGAAGGGTTTTGAATGGATTTGAGTGTTTGATGGATGGAGGTGAAAAGCACGATTCTGGACACAGGGAGCAGCATGAGGAAAAGCATAGTGTGGGTTTGGGAATGGGGTACATGCGCCACTGCTTGGAAGGTCAGAGAGCAGGGAACTTTGGGTTCTTGATTTCTGACTGTGGGGACGTTGTCTTTGCTCTTCATTTTAGTGACGGCCGGGTCAAATACACACTGAACAAGAACACTGTGAAAATTGATATTCCTTTGCCTTTTGGTGGAAAATCCTCCAAAGATCTAATGATGTTAGAGACTATTCGGACACCAGACCTCAACTTCAAGTCCTTAAGATTCCACTTGCCACCTTGGGAATTCCAAATCCCCACCTTTACCATTCCCAAGTTGTATCAACTGCGAGTGCCTCTCTTGGGGGTTCTAGACCTCTCTACAAATATCTACAGCAATTTGTACAACTGGTCCGCCTCCTACACTGGCGGCAACACCAGCACCAACCACTTAAGGCTTCAGGCTCGGTACCACATGAAGGCTGACTCTGTGGTTGACTTGCTGTCCTACAGTGTGCAAGGTGAGCCATGGTCGGGCAGAGGGTACACAGGGCTAATTCACTGCAGGCTCTGATGGAATAGCCTCGTCTGGGAAGGAAAAGACTCGGGCTTTCTTACAGATATTTTCCTTGCTATTTAGAAGCCTATTCATTCATTCATTCATTCATTCATTCATTCATTCAACTAATAGAAATATTTATTAAATGTATAATATGTACCAAGCATTCTACATGGGCAACAACAGAGAAAGCAGACAGCTAAACTGGTAATGAAAATTCAGCGTAGGAGGTGCTATGATAGGGTATAACGGAAAAGTATAAGGCACAAAGAAGCACTTGATAAGGGAACCCAACAAAATCTGTGGTGGTCAGGGAAGCCTTTTGCTGTCAGATTTTACACTTGTGTCATGGATGGAGGAAGTTCCTCTCGCACAACTAACCCAGATCAGGGGGACTTTATTTATTTGCGGGGGGTGGGGGGATACTTTATTACTGAAAGACTTTCAACATAGAAATTGCTCTGGGAATTTATTATTTAATTTAACTAATGTGTTTTAATTTTTATGTCAGGATCTGGAGAAACAACCTATGACCACAGGAATATGTTCACATTATCATGTGATGGGTATCTACGCCACAAATTACTGGACTCAAATATGAAATTCAGTCACGTGGAAAAAATTAGAAATAATCCAGCCTCAAAAAGTTTGCTAACATTTGACGCTTCTAGTGCCTGGGGACCTCAGATATCTGCTTCAGTACATTTGGACTCAAAAAAGAAACATCATTTGTATGTCAAGGAAGCCAAGATTGATGGGCAGTTTAGAGTCTCTTCATTCTATGCTAAGGGCACATATGGCCTGTCTTACCAGAGGGATTCTACCACTGGCCAGTTAAGTGGAGAGTCCAACCTGAGGTTTAACTCCTCCTACCTCCAGGGCACCAACTACATAACAGGAAGATATGAGGATGGAACTGTCTCCTTAACCTCCACCTCGGATCTGCAAGATGGCATCATTAAAAATTCTGCTTTCCTGAGATATGAGAACTATGAGCTGACCCTGAAATCAGACACCAATGGGAAGCATGAGGATTTTGCCACTTCTAACAAAGTGGATATGACCTTCTCTAAGGAAAATGCATTGCTGCGTTCTGAGTATCAGGCTGATTACAAGTCATTGAGATTCTTCAGCCTGCTTTCTGGATCACTAAATTCCCATGGCCTTGAATTAAATGCTGATATTTTGGGCACTGACAAAATTAATAGTGGTGCTCACAAAGCAACACTAAGGATTGGCCAAGATGGAATGTCTACCAGTGCAACTACCAACTTGAAGTATAGCCCTCTGGTGCTGGAGAATGAGCTGAATGCAGCGCTGGGCCTCTCGGGGGCATCTCTGAGATTAACAGCGAATGGCCGCTTCAGGGAACACAATGCAAAATTCAGTCTGGATGGAAAAGCTGCCCTCACAGAAGTATCACTGGGAAGTGCTTATCAGGCCATGATTTTGGGTGTCGACAGCAAAAATGTTTTCAACTTCAAAATCAGTCGGGAGGGCCTGAAGCTTTCAAATGACATGATGGGATCTTATGCTGAGATGAAACTTGACTACACGAACAACCTGAATATTGCAGGGTTATCACTGGACTTCTCTTCAAAACTTGACAACATTTACAGCTCTGACAAGTTTTATAAGCAAAATGTTAATGTACAGCTACAACCCTATTCTCTTGTAACTACTATAAACAATGACCTGAAATTCAGTGCTCTGGATCTGACCAACAGTGGGAAATTACGGCTAGAACCCCTGAAGCTGAATGTGGGTGGGAACATAAAAGGAGTCTACCAAAACAATGAAATAAAACACATCTACACCATTTCTTACGCTGACTTATCAGCAAGTTATAAAGCAGACACCATAGCTAAAGTGCAGGATACAGAGTTCAGCCATCGGCTTAACACAAACATCGCCGGGCTGGCTTCAGCCATCGACATCAGTACAAACTACAACTCGGACTCACTCCATTTCAGCAACGTTGTTCACTCTGCCATGGCCCCATTTGCAATGACCATCGATGCACATACAAATGGCAATGGGAAACTGAGTCTCTGGGGAGAGCATACTGGGCAGCTGTATAGCAAATTCCTGTTGAAAGCAGAACCTCTGGCCCTTACCTTCTCTCATGATTACAAGGGATCCACAAGCCACCATCTCCCATTGAAGAGCAGTATCGGTACTGCTCTTGATCACAAAGTCAGTGTCCTGCTTACTCCGGCTGAACAGACAGGCACCTGGAAACTCAAGACCCAGCTGAACAGAAATGAATACAGCCAGGACTTCGATGCTTACAATAATAAAGACAAAGTTGGTGTGGAGCTTAGAGGACAAGCCCTGGCTGACCTCACCATGCTAGACTTCTCGATTCAAGTGCCATTTTTACTCAGTGAACACACCAACATAATTGACACTTTAGGGATGAGGGATGCTATTGGCCAGCCCCAAGAATTCAGTGTTGTTGCTTCTGTAAAATACGATAAGAATCAAGATGTCCACACCATCAACCTCCCATTCTTTGAAATCCTGCCAGAATATTTTGAGGAGAAACGAATGGTGATTTTAACAGCACTGGAAACCATACAGAGAGAACTGAAACTCATCAATGTTGATCAGTTTGTGAAGAAATACAGAACAGCCTTGGACAAGCTCCCACAGCAAGTCGATGGTTATCTGAATGCACTCAACTGGGAGAGACAAGTTTTGAGTGCCAAGGAGAAACTAACTGCTCTCACAGAGAATTATAGAATTACAGAAAATGATCTACAAATCGCATTGGACAATACCAAAATCACCCTTAATGACAAACTGTCTCAACTAAAAACATATGTGATACAATTTGATCAGTATATTAATGATAATTATGATTTACATGATTTTAAAACAGCTATTGCTAAGATTATTGATCAAATCATTGAAAAACTGAAAATTCTTGATGAACATTATCATATCCATGTAAATTTAGTAAAAACAATCCATGATGTGTATTTGTTTATTGAAAAGACTGATTTTAACAAAATTGGAAGTAGTACTGCATTTTGGATTCAAAATGTGGACACTAAGTATAAAATCAAAATCCAGATACAAGAGAAATTGCAACAGCTCAAGACACAGATTCAGAATATAGACATCCAGCACCTTGCTGAACAGTTAAAACAACAGGTCGAGGCTACTGATGTCAGAGTTCTTTTACATTGGTTGAGAATTACAGTTGAGCATGTCAAATACTATGTTATAAATCTTATGGAAGATTGTGAAGTAGCTGAGAAAATCAATGCGCTTGGAGCCATGTCCCATCAGTTAATTAAGATGTATGAAATAGACCAACACATCCAGGTTTTAGTGGATAAATCAGTAGAGTTGGCCCACCAATATAAGTTGAAGGAGACTGTTCAAAAGCTAAGCAATGTCCTACAACAAGTTAAGATAAAAGATCACTTTGAGAAATTGGTTACATTTATTGATAATGCTATCAAGCAACTTAAAGCATTGTCTTTTAAAAAAATCATTGAACAAGTAAACAGATTCCTTGACATGTTGGTAGAGAGATTAAGGTCATTTGATTACCACCAGTTTGTAGATGAAACCAATAACAAAATCCATGAGGTGACCCAGAGACTCAATGGTGAAATCCAGGCCCTGGAACTTTCACAGAAAGCTAAAGCACTGACACTGTTTGTAGAGGACATCAAGGGCACGGTCTCAATCCATCTGGAACACCTAAAGGGCACCCAAATAAACCTATTCTTCGATTGGTTGCAGGAGACTTTAAATTCAACATCTTTCATCTACATGAGAGAAAAATTCCAAGAGACCCTAGAAGATATACGAGACCGGGTGTATCAAATGGACATTCAGTGGGAAATTCAACGGTACCTGTCCCTGGTCAGCCAGGTTTACAGCACGCTTGTCACTTACATTTCTGACTGGTGGAGTCTCACTGCTAAGAACCTCACTGACTTTGCAGAACAGCATTCTATCCAAGACTGGGCTGAGAACCTGAAAGCCTTGGTAGAACAAGGGTTCACTGTTCCTGAAATCCAGACCACCTTCGGAACCATGCCTGCCTTTGAAGTCAGTCTCCGTGCTCTTCAGGAAGCTACGTTTCAGACTCCGGACTTCATAGTCCCCCTGACAGATCTGAAGGTTCCGTCAGTTCAGATCAATTTCAAAAAGTTGAAAGAAATAGAGATGCCATCCAGGTTTGCCACACCAGAATTTACTGTCCTTAATACCTTCCACGTGCCTTCCTTTACAATTGATTTGGTAGAAATAAAAGCAAAGATCATCAGAACCATTGACCAAATGCTGCACGGTGAGCTGCAGTGGCCAGTTCTGGAAGTGGACCTGAGGGACCTGATGGAGGTAGACACCATTCTTGCTAGCATCACTCTGCCAGACTTCCATTTGCCAGAAATCAAAATTCCAGAATTCATACTCCCAAATCTCGATTTTAAAGATTATCAAGTTCCTGACCTTCACATACCAGAATTCCAGCTTCCCTGCATGTCACCCACAGTTGAAGTCCCTACTTTTGGCAAGCTTCATAGCATTTTGAAAATCCAGTCTCCCCTTTTCACATTAGATGCAAATACTGACATTCAGAATGTAACTACTTCAGGGAACAGGGCAGAGATCACAGCTTCCGTCACCGCCAAAGGAGAGTCCAAATTAGAAGTTCTCAATTTTGATTTTCAAGCCAACATGCAGCTTTCAGGCCCTGAGATTAATCCACTGGTTATGAAGCAATCCATGAGGCTCTCCAGCAAGTACATGAAAACAGAGCACGAGAGTGAAGTGCTGTTTTTTGGAAATACTATTGAGGGAAAATCAAACACAGTGGCAGGTTTACACACAGAAAAAAATACACTGGAGCTTAGTCATGGTGTGCTCGTCAGGATAAACAATCAGCTTACCTTGGACAGCAACACAAAGTACTTCCACAAATTGAACATCCCCAAACTGGACTTTTCCAGCCAGGCTGAGCTGCGTAATGAAATCAAGACCCTGTTGGAAGCTGGACACATAGCATGGAATTCTTCTGGAATAGGGTCATGGAAATGGGCCTGCCACACATTCTCAGATGAAGGAGCACATGAATCACAAGCTCGCTTTACTATAGAAGGACCCATTGCTTCCTTTGGATTGTCTAATAAGATCAACAGCAAACACCTAAGATTAAGCCAAAACTTCGTTTATGAATCTGGCTTCCTCGACTTTTCTAAATTTGAAATCCAGTCACAGGTTGAATCCCAACATGTGGGGCGCAGTGTTCTAGCCGCTAAAGGCACAGCACTGCTTGGAGAAAGGAAGGCAGAGATAACTGGCAACCATGATGCTCATTTAAATGGAAAAGTTATTGGAACTTTAAAAAATTCTCTTTTCTTTACAGCACAGCCATTTGAGATTACTGTATCCACGAACAATGAAGGGAATTTGAAAGTTAGTTTTCCATTAAAATTGATAGGGAAGGTAGACTTCCTGAATAACTATGCATTGTTTTTGAGTCCTAGTGCCCAGCAAGCAAGTTGGCAAGCAAGTGCCAGGTTCAATCAGTATAAGTACCGTCAGAATTTCTCTGCTCGAAACAATGAGAACAGCACTGAGGCCCACATAGGAATCAATGGAGAAGCTAACCTGGATTTCCTCAACATTCCTTTGACAATTCCTGAAATGACTGTACCGTACACAATGCTCACAACTCCCCAGGTGAAAGATTTCTCCTTGTGGGAGAAAACAGGCTTGAAGGATTTCTTGAAGACAACAAAGCAATCATTTGATTTAAGTGTAAAGGCCCAGTATAAGAAAAACAAAGACAAGCATATCATCCCAATTCCTATTTATGCAAAAGATTTCCAGGTATTGAGTACCCCAAATGATATTTTCATTCCAGCCATGGGCAATGTTACCTATGACTTTTCTTTTAAATCAGGCATCATCACGCTGAATACCAATGTTGGACTGTATAACCAGTCAGATATTGTTGCTCATTTCCTAACTTCCTCTTCTTCTGTTACTGATGCACTGCAGTACAAATTAGAGGGCACCTCAAGTTTGACGAGGAAAAGAGGCTTGAAGCTAGCCACAGCTTTGTCTCTGACTAACAAATTCGTGGAAGGCAATCATGACAGTACTATTAGTTTGACCAGGAAAAACATGGAGGCATCAGTGACAACATCTGCAAAAGTCCAAATTCCCATTTTGAGAATGAATTTCAAGCAAGAACTTAATGGAAATACCAAGTCGAAGCCTACTGTCTCTTCATCCATTGAATTAACGTATGATCTCAATTCCCCTGAACTGTACTCTACTGCCACAGGGACAGTCAACCACAAACTCAACTTAGAGAGCCTCACCTCTTACTTTTCCATTGAGTCATCTACCAAAGGGGATATCAAGGGTTCAGTACTTTCAAGGGAATATTCAGGAACTATTGCCAGTGAGGCCAGCACTTACTTGAATTCCAAGAGTACTCGGTCTTCAGTAAAGCTGCAAGGGGCTTCCAAAGTTGATGGTATCTGGAACCTTGAAGTAAGAGAAAATTTTGCTGGAGAAGCCACTCTGCAACGCATCTATACCATCTGGGAACACAACACAAAAAACAATTTACAGCTAGAGGGCTTCTTTTTATCATCTGGAGAGCATACAAGCAAAGCCACTCTGGAACTCTCCCCATGGAAAATGTCAGCCCTTGTTCAGGTCCATGCAAGTCAGCCCAGTTCCCTCCTTGAAATCAATTACCTTGGCCAAGAGTTGTCCCTGAATATTAACACTGAGAACCAGAAGGTCAGCTGGAAAAGTGAGGTCCAGGTTCATTCTGAGTTCTTCCAGAACAACATACAGCTTTCCAATGACCAAGAAGAGGCACGCCTTGACATTGCAAGTTCCTTAAAACTGTCCCTATGGTTCCTCAAAGATATTGTCCTTCCAGTTTATGACAAGAGCTTATGGGACCTCCTAAAGCTGGATGTCACCACCAGCATTGATAGGAAACAGTATCTTCATGCTTCAGCTGCCCTTGTGTACACCAAAAACCCCAATGGCTATCATTTCTCTGTCCCTGTGCAAGAATTGGCTGATAAATTCATCATTCCCAGACTGAAACTAAGTGGTCTAAATTCAAGTTTTGTCATACCTACATTCCAAGTCCCATTTACAGATCTTCAGGTTCCATCCTACACATTTGATTTCAGTGAAATAAAAATCTACAAGAAGCTAAGCACTTTGCCATTTGCCCTCAATATACCAACACTACCCAAAGTGAAATTCCCCAAAGTTGATGTGTTAACAAAATATTCTGAACCAGAAGACTCCTCAGTTCCCTTTTTTGAGATAACTGTGCCTGCATCTCAGTTAACTGTGTCCCAATTCAGCCTTCCAAAAAGTATTTCAGCTGGCAGTGCTATTGGGTATCTAAATGAGGTGGCCAGCAAGATTGCAGACTTTGAGTTGCCAGCCATTACCATACCTGAGCAGACTATTGAGATTCCTTCCCTTAAGTTCTCTGTACCTGCTGGAATTTTTATTCCATCCTTTGGAGGACTGACTGCACATTTTGGGGTGGCCTCTCCCCTGTATAATGCTACTTGGAGTGCTGGTTTGAAAAACAAAGTAGAATACGTTGAAACATTCCTGAATTCCATGTGCAATTCAACCATTCAATTCCTGGAATATGATCTAAATGGTAAGAAAATGGCCTGACTCCTATATGCTCTATATTTGCAATGAGAGTTGTGAATAAATAATTGCATATTTTTGTAAGACTGGAAGTAAAATTACTCTCCATAGCAAAATTTTAAAAAGAGAGAAAGAGAAGGATATATACCCCACGTGTAAAAAACCACCCTGTAGAAAACCTACAACATTCAAGAGGAATAGATTCAAAGAAAGTATATATATATATTTTTTTTTTTTTGTGATGATCTTAGGACTAATAATGTCTCCTTCTAACTATTTTTGTTAAACATGGACTGCACGTTTCAAACATGTAAAGCATGTAGTTAAGATAGAATTCTCCTGGTTTTCACAATGAAAATATTTATGTCCTGCAGTTATTAATCTAATGAAATATAACATTTCTCCTCTACAGTTGTGGGAACACACAAAATTGAAGATGGCATGTTAGCCTGTAGGATGAAGGGAACATTTGCACACCATGACATCAGTGCAGAATATAAAGAAGATAGCGAATATCAAGGACTTCAGTATGGAACTTTTATGGAAATCTCATCTCTTTTCAAATCATTGTGATTTTTTTTTTCCATCTCCATACCCTTCATGATGGCTCATCTGCTTTTCTGCTTCTGCTTTCAGGGACTGGAAAAAAGAGATTCGCCTTGACATCACCAGCCCAACATTCACTGATGTCCATT
The DNA here is from genome assembly GCF_011800145.1 of Mirounga leonina. NCBI lineage: Eukaryota > Metazoa > Chordata > Mammalia > Carnivora > Phocidae > Mirounga > Mirounga leonina. The sequence goes on along the minus strand of NW_023270305.1, from coordinate 9,008,979 downwards.
TGCACCACCAACTAAGTAAGAATAGCCTCTCCTCCTCTGTGGCCTCCCCAGCCATAGGCACTGTAGCCTTGGACTTGGAAGACAATGACAGTACCTTAAAATGGAATCTGTACTATCGCCCTCAGGTGAGTCCCATATAGTGGGTTACATACCCCAAAAACGGGTAGAGAATTTGAGAAAATCTATTCAATTCAATGCAAAGTATTCTCTCAAGGCTTTCCCAAAGTAGAGGAAACCAAAAAATGAGCAGTTGGAACTTTTTCTCTGAGAAACTATTCTCCAGAATGTACTACAATGATTTTATTGATTTTAATTATTACAGGCACACATGACATCCTATTTCCACTATTATTCTATTACCTTATGGCAAATTTAGAATGATGAGGGTTATGCCTCATCACCTAAATCATGTGCAAACTCTGCCCAGTACATTTTTCAGATAAGGGTTTCCGGAGTATCTGAGTCTTCAAAATTTTTCCCCACAATAGAAGAGTTAGCTGAGATATGACAAATTTCTCTCATGTACTTTATAAGCTCTGCCAGGGCCAAATCAAAGATGCCATTAGTAGAGAGGAAGAAGCAATCAAGTTCTACTGCTAAAGTTTGTCACAGGTTTAGAGAATGAATGGCTCCTGATACTGGGATTCTAGGTCTCTGCTAGATGGACTCTGGACTTTTTCCTTTTTGCTACTTCTCCCTTGTCTGAAGTAGTCTTCTCCTGTCTCTTTCTCCACTTTCTCCTCCCCCTCCCCCTCCCCATCTCCCTCTCCCTTTCCTAATCTTCAGTCCTTAGAAGGCCTTAATGTTAAGTGTTACTGTGTAAATGCCATGCATAATTTTATACTTCCTGGGACATATGATAAAGAGGAATTAACAACAGTGAACTTTTTTAACCATAAGACAAACACATGAACTGACATATGCAAGATAAATCCCCTTCAGAATATGAAAGATCCTCTGATCTTTACTTTTAACTGTTAATGAAGTTTTAGTGTAGTATATTATGTAATCAGGATAATTGAAAACATGTTTTTTTTGTTGGGTTTTTTTTTTTTTTTTTTTTTTTGGTTTTAGTCCTCTCTAGATAAAAAACTCAACATATTCAAAACTGAGTGGAGGTACCAGGAATCTGGTGAGAAACGTCAGATCAAAGTCAGCTGGGAAGAGGAGGCAGCATCTGAACTACTAAGCTCTCTCAAAAACAATGTGCCCAAGGCCACGAGGGCTCTTTATGACTATGCTAACAAGTACCACCAGGAGCACACAGGACTCGATCTGAGAGATGCTTCTTTAAAACTGAGAAGAAGTCTGCAGAACAGCGCTGAGTGGGCCTATCAAGGCGCCATGAGGCAGATTGATGAGGCAGACATAGGGCTCCAGAAGGTAGCCAGAAGCACCACTAAAACCTACCAGCAATGGAAGGACAAGGCCCAGGATCTGTACCAGGAACTGTTATTGGCTAAGGGAGACCAAGCTGATTTCTGGGGACACCAGAATGAGAAATCTGACAGATTAATAGGAGTTACTCGGGAATACAAAGTCATAGTCAGTCATCAGATTGACTCGTTGATTGATTTCCTGAAGTTAACCAGATTCCAGCTCCCAGGAAAAGCTGGGACATACACTAAAGATGAAGTCTGCACTGTGGTCATGAGGGAAGTAGGGCAGGTGCTGTCCCAGGTATATTCAAAAATCCATAGTGGGTTAGAAATAATGTTTTCCTATTTCCAAGACCTGATGGAGAAATCTGTATTAATCAAGGACCTAGAGATTAAAATTCCTTTTGGTTCACAGACCTTTAAACTAATAGATCTAACCTCAGAGTTTGGGAGACTGTTGATACCTTTATCACAAAAGCTACAGGATATATTTAACAACCTTCAGTCTCTCAAGACTACAGAAATGCTAAGTGATCTTCGGAGCTATTTACAAAGAACTTTCCAAGAGCTAGAAGAAGATATTCAATACTTAAAGGAGGTAAAATCTACTTATTTCATTGGTCATATTCAATACAAGATCAACAGAATCTTCAACAAATATATTCCATATGTTTTTCAATACCTGTACCTTAACATTGGCAAGTTTAGTGAACTTGTTGAAAACCAACTTCAGAAAGCTTCTCAACAGTTACAGCAGTACCATCAAATCATAAAGGATCTTCACAAAGAATATGTTGATCCAAGTGTGGTCAGCTGGACAGCAAGGTTTTATGAACTTGAAGAAAAGATCATTAGCTTGCTCAAGAACCTAGTGGACGTCCTTAAGGACTTGCACTCCAATTACACTGTCAGTACTACTATGTTGGTTTCCGAGGTCTCAAGTCAAATTGAGCAGTTTGTGCAGAAAGATATCCAGGAATACCTTAGCATCCTTACCGATGAAGATGGAAAAGGGAAGGAGAAGATTGCAGAGCTTTCTACCAATGCTCAGGAAATAATTAAAAGCTGGACCATTGCAATGAAGGAAATCATTTCTGATTACCGCCAGCAGTTCAGATATAAACTACAGGATTTTTCAGACCAACTTTCTGATTACTATGAAAAATTCATTACTGAGTCCAAAAGATTGATTGACCTGTCCATTCAAAAATACCACATGTTTCTGAGGTATATCACTGAATTGCTGAAAGAGCTACAATCGGCCACAGTCAATAACATGACCCCCTACATCAAGGTTTCTCCGGGAGAATTTACTATCACTTTCTAATTGTTTATAGCAATTCTCATTCATTCTTCTGTTCCAATTAAACTTTCATATAGTAGGGGAAAATTCAAACTGTACGTGTTGATATAACCACACACTGAGCCAGCCTTATGGCAAGCAGCTGACTCTAGGCAGAAGCACATATGACCTGGATCTGTACTGAAGCTGGCATCAGATCTCTGACGGTCTCTCAACTCTGGGAAATAACATTTTTTTTTTTTGCAAGTTAAAGAAAATCAGGATCTGAGTTATTTTACTAAACTTGGGGGAGGGAGAACAAATAAATGAATTCTTTATTGCCTATTGTAGCACTCAATTTGACTCATTCATATTGAAAAATAGCAAAATGAGGGTATTGATTCAAATGTCTGGCATTTCAAAACTTCTAGAAGAATACACATGGAGTTTAGAGTAATAGAATAAAAGAGGAAAGGGAGAATTTGAGGAGGGAACTATTTTGCCACCTAAAAGATAAAAAAGGTAACTGATATCAGGGATTGTATTTGCCAAGTGAAAAGGAAGAACTATTTGCAAAGGCCTTCACGTAATTTGATCCCAAGGAGCAACTTATTTGTCTTTATGTGCCACACAGTCTTCCTCATCCACCAGTCTGCCCTTACCTGGCAAGGTGCTCTATGGGGTTCTGAGATAAATAAACAGGCTCTTTATTTCACTCAGCCTGCCAGGAATGGAGAAAGGATGGCTAGGAAGTCCTGGCCCCATTGCTTCATGATAATAGGGACCTCAGATGTCTCCCTGCAACTTAGCCAGGATCCATTCAAGGCACAGAAAGGAAGGGTGGAAGAGGGAGCATGGGGACATATATTCCTAACATTTCTGAGACCAAGTGTACATTTATGTTCTTGAGTTCCCTTATTCCTCCAAATTTAATATCTAAGAAGCCCAAGTATAATCAAAACCTAAGGATGCCTCCTGCCACATCCGCTCACCTCAAACTCTTACTTTTAAACCTTGGCAACCTCTGGTCAGAGCATCCAAGCTGAGCTCTAGTAAGGGAAGCCTGCAAAGAACCTGCGCAACACAACCATCACTAGTATCTTGGGGCTTAGAAGGTGAGCTCTACGTTTCCTTTCAGTGGCACTGAACAACAAAAGAAGGGTGTACCTCTGGGGAATAGGAAATTGGAGATTACCACCCCCTCTGAGTCCTATATGAGGTCGGTTTGGAAATGACTCTTTTTATCCAAAAATACCTTCAACCTTCATTATTTCCTAAAGCCTTCATATTCCCTTGGATTCTTTGGAACTGAGGAGCCAGAAATAGTCCAAGGGAAGTGGAATACATGGTAGTGTATGGATCTGGTACTGAAGGAAAGTCTGTTGGATAATGAATCAATAGATGGATGGACAGACAGATGCATGGATAGATGGATAGATGAATGGACAGATAGTTGAGTGAATGAATGAGTGGGTAAATGAGGGGTCAATTCCAAATGTGATAGAAGGTGGAAAATTAGGCCCAGATCCCAGGACATCACATGACTGGTTCTAGGCACAGCCCCAGAAGAGTTTCCCTGATGAGCTCTGAGTAGCAAGAATGTACTAAGTGCTCAAACTGAAAGGAGGCCTGGAATGGTGGCTTAATTTGGAGGGGAAGGAGGAGTCCAAGGTTTCTGCTGTTCATATAATGATATCTGCCTCTAGGGCATAAGAGGAAGAAAAATAGACACAAATTTGAAATGATCATGTAATCACACAGTGCCCACCTGTCCAGTTCCCTCACTGGTATCCCTTTACGAGGTGCTCCTGGATGGCTTGGAATACCTTCATTATGCTCGATAGAGTTGGAATAAGGGATACTTGGGAGGGCTTCAACTTTGCTTGATTTCTTCTTTGGTCGTCTACCATAAATCAGGATACTTCCCTGGGTTCAATTACTGGCTACATTCCTTACTTGCTTGTAGCTTTGGACTACTTATTTCCCCTCAGTGAGCCTGTTTTCTTAACTATGAAGTGAGGCTAATATCTATCCTGCCTGCCTTTGAAGGGTTGTTCATAAAAAAAAATCAGTTGAAGTAATACATGTGAAAGAGCTTTGCAACCTTTAATGTTGTATAAAAAAAAAAAGTGCCATGATTTTCAGATGATAATTTAAATGAATTTATGGCAAGGAGAAGAAATGGAAGCAGGGAGACCTATCCAGTTCAATGAACAGTCATTAAATGCTTCTATGTGCTAAGCACAAAGGCTCTATAGAGGAAACCAAGGTCAGTAAGATGAAGTTCATAGGTACTTGTCCATCTGTCTATCAAAGGTGGAATGTGTTGTCTTATGATGGGTATAAAGTACTATGAGGGCTTATAACAGGAAAGAATGGAGAGATTGGAATGAATCTTGAAGATGCATTGACAAGTGATAAGGGAGAAAGGGCATTCTAGATGAAGAAAAACATGTGGAAAGGAAAGGAAGATGGGTGTGTGTGAGAGAGAGAGACTGGATCATCTAGTAGCCAGAGCACAGGAAAAGTAAAGGAAGACAGGATTGGAAAGGTAGGTTTGGCAGGATTGCAGAGATCTCAAAAACCAGAGTGAAAGGTAGTACCTTCTTTGCTGGAGAAAGTTTTGGAACAGGAGGAGTGATAGAAGTTGTGACTTAAGAAAACTGCTATGGCAACTCATGTAGGATAAATTGTAATGGGATAAATATGGATACAAAGCTGTGCCAGCATCCAAATAAAAGATGCTAAGTGCCTTAGCCGAGTCATAGTTGCTAAGAATGGTGAGGAAGAGCATCATGAGGGCATATTTGACAGAACCAAGAGGCTGATTGCTTAGAACAGAAGCGATAGGGGCAAAAGCTATCAGAAAGGGAGCTGCCTTGGTAAATCACTGGAACCAAGAATTGAAGAGGGTACAGGAGACACCAGAAGAGCAAGGAAGAAGAATGAATGAAGCAGACTTGAGAGTTATAAAATTTTGAATCTGCATAACGTGAAGAGCTATGGGGCATCCACAGAAACAGGAGGGATGTGTTGGGGGCAGATTATTAGTGTAAGGCATGGACTCATAGACTATCACAGCTGGAAAGGGACTATGGTAACTTTCAAGTTGAAGTGGTGTGTCTAAGCAGAAATTACTAGCAGGCTATTAAGCTCGACAGAGGGGCTAGAGAGACAATATTCAAAGGAACAGAGACAAAGGAGAATTTTAACACTGCATTAATTTTATGAACTTATAAGTATCTTTAGAAACTTAACAAAAAACAAAGAGGGTTTTTTTCTTGTACAATTAATTAGGTACTATCTTGAGAGTGAGTCAACAAATACATCTTTTAAAAACATACTGTGACGTGACATGGAAAATCCTACTATAAACACAGATATTCTTTCTGTAAAACAAATGGCCAACGTTTCAAACCAAAGGAGAAGTGAAATAATGGAGCCCAGCCCAGGTCCCTGGAACTTTGGAAGCATGATCAGGCTGTGTGCTTTAGTTTTACTTCCAGTTCCTGCCTGGAGTAGGGGTGCTATCCCCAGAATAAACCTTGCAATAAATGAGTTCACTGGGAGTGGGCACCACCAGGTGCATTTAGAGCAATCTCCATTTTCTTTGCTTTTCACTTGAAGGCTGGTTAGTTGAGAAGCCCAATGGCTCTTTACTGGTGAGATGAGCAAAGCCCCTCCTGCCCCGACTTCTTATTCTAGGTCCCCCTTCTGGCTCTAATTTATGACTTAGTCCCCATTCAGTCAGAGAAGGGGCCAACCTAGCCCTCAAACAGGGCCTGCAATATGGGAGCCAGAGTGGCCAAACAGATGTTCCCTCTAAAAGTGTCTAATATCCAGAGATAAACATGCAGAAAAAGACCACTACCTCTTAGCTCATCTCTGTCTTGCTGTTTCACATTAAGAGGTAAGCTACAACTCTCTTCGAAGTTATTTGGGTGGTCACCAACAAATAACATTCCAGTTCCTCCTAAAAGTTAGTGGGGTAGGCGCACATGTTTCTGTGAGGAAAGGGCCCTGCCTTCTCCTCCTACACAAACTGGCTTATGCCCTCTTCAGGTCTGAGCAGTGCTGCAGGTCAGTGATGCCCGGGACACCAGGCGCTAAGCTCTGACCCGTGTGTCAATTTTACACCTTCGACTGGCACCACTGAAGCCCAGTTTCAGGTGAGAGGGATAACTCAGGCCTGGGAGGTGGTCTGGTCCATGAGCGGTAGATTCGTGTCCCCACCCTTGTTTTTAAACTATGGGTAGGACCATGGCTGTGCTGCATGAGCTCTAAGCTACACTGAGTGGAGGAGTTCAGAGTTGAGACTCGAGAGAGTAGCCTGAGGGAAGGGTAATCGGTGAACAACCCAGCTCCACCAACTCCCCCTGGTTCCCCAAGTGCGCACCACCCCTTCTCAGCTGGCATGTTGGTCCCTGTAACGCAGGGGGTGCCAGGACAGCTCCAGGAGCCTTATAGCAGGCCTGGGCTAGCTTGATGGGACCTGTGGTCATTAGAGCACTTCTGGAATTGCAGGAGGTACTAGAAGATCATAGAAACTCACTCACAGTAAGAAAACAACTCACAGTAAGAATAGGACAGCGTGCTGCCTGTAGCCCTACTTCGCTGACGTAGGGAATCCTGCGGCAGCCAATACTTGTCTCTTTTCACAAGAACGCCTAAGCATTGGGGCCAAATTCAGGCTTCGCTGTGGGTAGGTTCTGTAACCTCAGGAAAGTTACTTGGTTTTTCTAGTTTCATCTTTAAAATGGGAATCATGAAAGAATACGTGGCTCAACCTGAGCAGTAGTAGAAAGTGGTTTCCTCTTATTCATAGGGTTGTAATGAAGATCAAATGAGAGAATGTAGAGGTGCCTGGGTGGCTCATTCGGTTATGAATATTCAGGTCATGATCTCAGGGTCCTGGGATCAAGCCCCACATTAGGCTCCCTGCTCAGTGGGGAGTCTGCTTCTCCCTCTACCTCTGCCCCTCCTCCCCATGGTCGATCTCTTATAAATAAATTAAATTAAATCAAATTAAATTAAATTAAATTAAATGAGGGAATGTATATCAAGTGCCTGGCACATGAAGAGTGGATAAATTAATAGTGTCATATTGACAGAAGTAAAAATGAATGATATATAGTTACAATTATACACAACTATGTAAAGGGATTTCACAAATATATTGAGTGAAAAGGTAAGATTAAACACAGCACAACACCCTTCTGATAAAGTTAAAATCAACTAAAACCAAACAATTTGTTTTCTAGAATTATAGTTTTAAAGACAGGGAATGATAAACTCAAGAGTCAGGACAGGTTATATCTGGTGGAGACAGGCAGGGGAAAGGATTGGTATATTAGAGTATTCCAGGAAAATGGAACCAGTAAAATATGAGAGATTTATTATAGGAATTGCTTAAGAAATGGAGGATAAGAAGATGCAGAATCTGCCCTCTGCAAACTGGAAAACCAGGAAAGCTGGTTTTGTTCAGCTGGTGATGTCCAAGTCGGAAAGCCTGAGAATCCAGGGGTGGTTGATGTAAGTCCTGGTCTGAGTCCAAAGGCCTGAGAACCAGGAGCACTGATGTCCAAGGGGGCGGGAAGGAGAATACAGATGTCCCAGCTCAAGCAAAGGGAGCAAATTCACCCTTCCTTGTTTTATTCAGACCTCAACAGATTGGATGGTGCCAATTCTTACTGGAAGGGCCATCAACTTTACTCAGTCTGCTGCTTCCAATGCTAATCTCTTCTGGAAACACCCTCACAGACACAACCAGAAACAATGCGTAACCAGATATCTGGGCATCCCTTGGCCCAGTCAAGCTGACACCTACAATTAGCCACCCCAATGGGAGAGGACATTATGAATTATGCCATGTTCTTATTCTTGTGCTGGCTGATGAGTTTTGGGGTGTCTATTATGTTATGAATTACTTTAACTATGTTGTTGATTAGTTATGTAAAACAAAAGACAGAAAAGACAAACCTTTAAGTGCCTGGCACATATTAAGCACTTAATTTATCTTGTGTTTCCCTTTCCCCTTCAGGGTATCAACCTGGGATTTTTGGATGGACAAACCCTCTTTTCAAGAGAAAATCATCTCAAAGAACTCTATGTTAAACATCTTAAAAACAAACAAATAAATAAATAAATAAAATAAGATTAAAACCAAAAAAAGAGAGAGAAAATCATCTCACATCTTCAGTAGCTATTTATTAAGCCCCTTCTCTGGGCCAGGAACTCTCCTAGGCATTCAGGGCACTGCTGGGGGAAGCTGGGGGAGGCCCTCGGTGTGGGAGGGACCCAAATGAAGAGGACTAACAGGGACCCTGGGACCCCCGGGGACCATGGGGACAGGGAGGGAGAAAGGGAGACTAGCTAGAGGGGCCTGGGACAGTCACTTTACCTCTCTGACCATCATTTTCTTCATCTGCAAAATGGGAACTCCACAGTAATGCACTCCAGATGCCCTGAATTAGCCTGGGTCCTCCTGCAATATCTGTACTTTCTTATCTCCACAACTGGCTCTTTTATCCTCACTAGGGAAATCCTTCAAGGCCCAGCAAATAATGTCTCTTAGTCTTCCAAGTCTTCTCCGATCATCTCCAGAGCACACCCAGGCCATGTGCTTGCATTGGTCTCTTATATCTTGCTGATTCATGTTGCTGCCCCAGACCAAACCCTGAAGTCAACCAGACCATGTGCAACGGGCTTCAGCTAGGGCCTTGTCAGTTTTCTTCTAAGTTTTACCTTATGGCTGGGGAGATGAGGGGCCCATCCCTTCTTGGGGGTTCACTGAGGTTGCTGAAACAATCATTCCCTTCCATGAAGTCCTGTCAAACAACTCACTCAACACTGGCATGTGCTGTTTGTTAACTGACTAACCATTTCATCGAAGTGGTACTTCAAGGCTTTCCTCTCACAAAAGCATTTGGATGGTAGGAGGAAGAAGCTGAGGATCCATGAGGCTGACTTTGGTCCTTCGAAGGGAGACTATCCAGGTCCTCCAAGGAGGATGTGGCTTTCCTGAGGCTCCCTAACACGTGAATGTCCTGTGAGCTGTCTGCTCCTGTCTGTCTAGGTCTGTCTCCCTGTGCATCCCCCATTAAACTTTCCCCAGTTAAAAACCCTGTCTGCTCCACCCAACAGAGGAAGACTCTTGTCACTATGGAGTGAAGAGCAATTTGACTCTTCCATGGTTATATCTAGGGAGGGTCTCATGTTTTATAACCAACAGGCCCATTGACCTATTTTCATTTAAGAAGAAGCAAGCAGTCTTCTTAGTAGGAAACATTTTGCCTCCCTTTTAGGCTGCATGCAGCCAGCTTTAAAATACTTTTTTTCATCTTTCACAAATAAAACAGGGCAATGACTCATCCTACCATGTTTTTAAAAGAATCTATTGATCTAAAACTCTGCATACAGTTTTCCTGGGACAAGGTAGATTGGTAAAGAGAGGCCCACATGCACTTGCCTTCTCCTAAGAGGTTGAGATGAGAACCTTGCTCAGGGGAAATTAGTAAAGTCTTTGGTTTTGTTCTAAGAGCTGGGTCCTATAGATTCAAGTTCCTCATAGCACATTCTTTGCCTATGCCCTTTCTGGGCCTAAAGGAAGGAAACAGATGGGAGAGGGTAGGGGATAGAATTTGGAGAATTTGCAGAATTTCTTTTTATTATTATTATTATGTTCAGTTATGCAGGCAATTTTCTATCTCAGAGTCACTGAGGTTGTAAGCTGATTGCTGAGCCAACCACAGCCCTGTCTCAGCTTCCATACACATTTACTAGGTTTAATAAAATTTGAGTATTCCCTTTGATAAATCAAAGAATATTTGAAATCTACAATGTACGAGAACCTGGTGGGGAATATTCGTATAAAGCAGTTTCCTCTTATCCTGTGAACCATTCTACCTAAAATGAATCTTCATTGCAGATTTCAGGTTTTTTATGGAGTGTGCGTCAGTCAGCGTGGTACCAATCCAGGTCTTACTGAGGCCACGGGAAGGCTGTATGCAGCAAACCCACCTTCATAGCAAGAAGGATTTTGTTCTATTGTTACAGAAATACTTCTAGTCCAGGGAATAATCAATCAAGAAAAATCAAGCGGGATGCCTACGTGGCTCAGTCGGTTAAGCATCTGCCTTCGGCTCAGGTCATGATCCCAGGGTCCTGGGATCGAGTCCCGCATTGGGCTCCCTGGTCCGCGGGGAGCCTGCTTCTCCCTCTGCCTCTGTCTCTCTCTCTCTGTCTCTCATGAATAAATAAATAAAATCTTTTAAAAAAAAAAAAAGAAAAGAAAAATCAAGCAAGTTACTTGTGCATTGTCCTCACAGAGGCCTTAGACTGACAGAGGAACAGGAGATGCTTCCTGTCACCTCATCATCCCTGACACATACATGAGAGCAAGGTTTCCTCCTGCCCCCTTGGCTACACAGCATGCCTTGCCACCCACCTCCAGGCTTTTTTCACTCCCTTCCCTGTGCCTAGAACACCCTCCCTGGCCCTCTGTGGAAATAGTCAAGGTCTTCTCAAGTCCCACTTCCTCCAGGAAGACTTCTAAGACCAGACAGCCCTTGCCTTGATCATCTGTCTGCTCACAGTGGAAGTCCACCATTCCCTGTCAGGTCTGATGTTAGCCCTGTGCCTGACCCAGCCTGGGCATGCTCCGGCACCTCAGCAGCCCCTGCCTGGGTCACTCTGGTCTGCAGGCCCTCTCCTCAGAGTGGGGATGAAGCTTCCTGCACCCCCTCATCCCACTTTGAGGACAGAATTTGATGGTGCTCCACCAAGAGGGGCATCACCCCCCAGCCCTAGAGGTGGCCTTGCTTCCGGCCAACCAGCAATTCCACTGCAGTGGAAAGGGCAAGTCAGGTCAAGAAAAGCCTGACGTGGGAATCAAGAGGACCAGGTTCTAGTCCCAGCTCTGACCTAAGGCTAGGAAGTCACCTCACCTCCCTGAGACTCCTGTTCTTCATCTTGTAATATCCCTCTCACAGGAGCACAGAAACATCTGGTGAAGGCTGACAGCATTGCACTCAGGCTTGCCCACCGCCGGCCACAGGATAGATGCTCAATGAAGGTGCGCTGACTGGATGAAGGATGATCAGGAGTCCATACTGTCCCAGAGCAATGACCCTTCCCCTTCTGGGCTCTGACTTCAGGAACCAGCCTGGCTCACTTGTTGGTCCAGCTCAGGCCAACTCTCTGCACCATCTTGATTCTTGCAGAAACTTTCTCTTGTCAGACAGAACACACGCTTCCTATCAGCTTTTATTTCTGTGAGGGCTCGCTTACAAGCAGGGCATTCTGTTCTTGGAATTTCTTGTTAAAATATTTCATTTAATTAAGTTTTTACAACCAGCTCTGCTTTGTGTCTGTCAGAAGGTAGGGGCCAGGGCAGCCCTCTCCTCAGCTCCCTGGGAGGCCAGGTCACAGAGACTCTGGGGAGAGCCAAGGCCAGGCTGGGGGCCATGTCCCTAGGTCTCCAGGCATTCTTATGCAGCTACAGGAGCTGGGATCCTCAAAGGGTGCATCTCTGTGACCGGCCCCACTTAGCCACCTCTTAGCACCCCCAAAACTCCAGTCAAGACCCACGCCCTGTCCCCTTCCTATTCAGGACCCTCCTTAGCTCATTCTTCTGGTCTGTTAAAGCCTTACTTGGGTCCTTCTCCCCTGTGGGTCCTACCCAAGTCCCTTGGTTATAACTGCTTTTCTCTTCCAGCCACACACTGCATGGAGATGGTCCCTCCCAGGCCAACCTGGTGATTCATCCACCCTCTTGTCCCTACCGTTGCACACACCCAGGCCACAGTCAGAGCACCTCTCTCCCCTCCCCAGGCCCCAGCTTAGGGCCTTGCTGGGGAGGCCACAAGAGGTCACTGAACCCAGCTGAGCATGTCCTTCCTTCTCTCCACAGAGCCCAGCTGCTACAGGACAGGAATTTGTGGTCAGGGATATGGCAGAAGGTACGTTCTCCTTCACCCATGTTTGGAAAGGCTACAGACCACGTGTGCCTGACAGGCAGAACATGAGGTTACTTAGAATAGTGGGAGAGGAGGGGGCCCAGGTGAGCAGCTGGATTTGTGCCGTGTTCTCAGCAGGGATGTGGCTGCACCCAACGCTCATCATGGAGCCTTGGCAAACTCCCTTTTTATAAAAAACAAACCAATGTTTCTGCATTAGTCTCCAGAATTCCATGGCAAAGCTTCTCCCCGCCCCACTCCTCACTGCCCCAGTGCTGCTGGAAAGCCTAGGACCCATGCCGTGGGGGCCTGGGAGGTGGGCTGTTTCTACGCCCTTCCCAGCTCACCACTGGGCTAAGGCTGTGCCCTGGCCTGTCGCAGGGTGGCATTGGTGGCCAAGGCTCTGCCTGCGAGGGCTCCTTTCCCTGAGCCAGCAGCCTCCTGACCTGGCCCATACCTGGCCTAAGGGAACCACTGTGGCCCCTGGATCATTCCAGGCTCCTTGTGGGTTGCTAAGAGCCTGGCTGACACCTGTCAGGAATTTGCGGTCAGGGATGTGGCAGAATGCGCTGTTTTCCCACACTCATATTTTAAAAGGTTACAGACCATGTGTGCATAACAGGCAGAACATTAGGTCACTTGTCTCACTTAGAACAATAATCCGTTTTGCTAGGGGTCAGGCTGACACAAAGAATCTGTCCAGACCAGGTCTCTGGATGGGACTTAGCCCTCCCCTCAAACTAATGAAATTTTCAACTCGTGGGTACTTGAGTTAATAAAGTGTGCCACACATCTGCTCAGGCCCCTGGCAGAAGAAAGCCCTGGGGTTCAATTTTGAGATCACTGACATAATGTTTGAGTGGCCTCCTGCCGGCGCCCGGTGGGACACCAAATTAAGGAAAGCCGCACAATGAATGTGTGAGAAAAAACATTAGTGTATAAACATAGAGGCCAAGGCTCCCCGAGGGGAGGGTGAGCGAGGGGAGGCCTTGGAATTACAGAGAGAGAATCGGTGGGGGCTACCGCTGGGATTTCACACCAATGGCCTGCAGGTAATGAATTATTTTAAAGGAAATTGGCACCAACATGATCTTAGGTCAAAAAGATGAAAAAAGTAGAAAGAGCATATTTTCTAAGGCTATTGAATTAAGTGCTAAAGTATAATGTGAGCCGTTCTAAACAAAATAAAAACCTGGAGGTGAGAATATAAAACAGCCCCAGGAGAGGTTACAATTCAAGCCTGGGGACCCCTGAGAACCTAGCCACTCCCTCCACCTGCCACCTGTCTGGCTGGGGCAGGCCTGCTCCCTCCGGGGCCTGGGAGGAAGGATCCCCTTGCCCACAGGCACAGGAACTCCTCAGGCTCTTTCCCAGCAGCCCACAGATAGAAAATCAAACAAAATTTCTCAGGAGATGCAAATCCTGATGGCGCCCCTCCCCCAGAGACTCCCAGGTTCCGAAGAGGAAGGGGACAGGTAGCACCCTGAATTTTCTCTGGTCTTTCCTTGGGGAAAAGAGAGAGACTTTCTTACTTCCATGGCCTGGTGTTTGCTCTGAGGTCAGTGAAGTTCAGGGCTGAGACCTCCCACTGACACTTCCCTGCATTTCCCCAACCCTGCCTGGTGGTGGTAGGCTGTGGGAGGGAGGGGAGCTGAGAGCCCCCCAGGGCCTCAGACCAGGCTCCCAGGCTGCAGGTGGGGGGTGGTCCTGGAGGATTCAGCATCACCAGAGCAGGCCAGCTTCCCCCCAGACACCAATCCAGAGGTTGTGCGAGCTGAGGGGGTACACACCTAAGGCAAAGTGAAGGCCACCTGAAGTCCTCCAGGCTTGGCCAGGCTTCTGCTCCAGGTGCTCTGCTGGGGCACTGAAGTCAGGGGCGGGAGCCAGCTGGTGACCTGTCTTTAGTTTTCTTGTTTCTTCAAGTGCCTACCATGTGCTTTGGGGCCCTGCCCCAAGGGGTACACAGAGAGGCCAGGGTGTACCGAGCACAGGGGATGATGACACAAGCCTGTGCCGGGGGGTGAGGTTCAGACCTCCTGACACATGAGGAAAAGGGCTTAGCAAATGTGGCTCCCAGAGCTTTGCCAGCAGCACCCCTCCCCTCCCCTTTCCCGGGGACATGCCACACCTTGTCTATCCCCTTCCTCTGGGAAGTCATCTCTGACCCCAGTCCTTCAACCTGTAGGGCCCTACCTGTCCTCTGAGGCATCAACCCTCTCTTCTCCTGACTGTGTGGTTTGGCCTGAGTTTCACACACCTGGTCCCCTCTGCAGCCCACTGCTGGGGCCCAGGCTCTTGGTGGGTGGGGTGGGGGGAGGGGTGGACAAGACAGTGTAGATCAACTTTGGGGCAGAATTGGTCCCAGCTACACACCTTCAAGAAGGCCAGAAGCCTACCCACCAAAGGAAAGCCATGGTACCTTTCTCAGTGAGGACTTAGCAAGCGAGAGGGGAGAGGCTGGGAGAGGTGCAGCCGGTCCCCACGAGGGGCCACACCATGATTAATGATCTTCCCCAGAGGCTCTCCCAGCAACTGCATGGGGCCACTGTGGAATGCAGAGCAAGTGCCTTTCGGAGCGGCCCAGCCACGCTGTGCAGCTCAGGCCTTCCCTCTTTGCTGAGAGAAATGTCCATGCTTACAGTTTCCCAGCATTCAGCCCAGATCTGCCCCAGGGGAAAGAAGAGGCTTTGTCCTTCAGTCCCATCTTCCAACAGACAACACGGAGAAAACAGACTCCAGGGCCCAGCCACCTACATCTCATTCCAGCTCCCTCCTGGCCTTTTGAGGGCATTGTATCTCCATCCCTCATACATAAAATGGGGATGATAATCGCACCTCCCTCACAGAGTTCTGGTGAAAACGGTAGATATTCGTATGCGTCAATGGCTCAGAGTAGTGTCTGACCCAATGAAGTGCTGTACACGGACTTGCTACTTGTGTTATCTGATGATCTGATTTCAGAAACTTGCTCTTCCTTGAGAACCAACTCAACACCTCATGGGCCATCACCTCCCTCGTCAACCTCGGAAAGTGGCAATAAATTTCTGTAATGTTCAATACCCAGGGTACGGGGAGGCCTTGTGTTGCCTGAGTTTCTTCCTCTGCCACTAACTTAAAGGCAGCATCTACGCAGGCCTCATAATGTGGAGAGCAGGTTTTGCAGGGGATGGGGCCAGTGCAGCCGATGGACCTGCACACGCCAGCCAGGCCACTGCTGCTCCCAGCAGGGAAGGAGCCCAGCGATGCCGTTCCCCACTTCTCCCCTCTCCTCAAAGTCACTGGGAGCCTGGGCTCCAGGGAGGGTACATGGAGAATGGGAGCAACAATCCACACGTTTATTGAAAGTAATGAAAGTTGTACATGGCGCCATGTCTCACAAAGCCCAAAGGGCAGCTTTGGAACCCAGGCTCAGCAAAGTGAAGAAGTCGGTTCCAGCCAGAGGCCCACTGGCCTGATGCCTCCGTTGGCTCCCCAGGCTGCTGCCCCCAGGGAGGCCTGAGGTCAGTCACATGTCACGCTTCTCTAGGCCACAACAGGCCCATCTGTACAATGAAACGGTTGAGCCAGGTGATTTCTAAAGCCCTTCGGGTTCTGACAGACTGCAGAGGGGTCCCTCCATTACCATCGTTGTCGTCGTCATCATCATCATCAGGAATAATAATAACAGGACCCATCTATCATTACTTTGTGCAAGGCATTGTTAGTCATTAGAACAAGCCCATCGTAACATTCTGTGGTCTTTGTGGGGACCACAGACGGGGGAAACTGAGATTCAGAGAGGCTTCACTTACACAAGTTATCAACAGCAAAGTGGATTTAAATCCAGATCTCTGTGATCTCCAAAACCATACCTGGTAAGATATATACTATGTCATTTTTATAGTAACAATGATGACACCAGATGTATTAACAACTCCATGCCCGGTACACCGTATGAATGTGGTCTCATTCCGTCTTTACGCCAACCTTAAGTAAAGGTCCTCCCAATTTTCCGAGGGCATTACATGACTTATCTAGAGCCAACAGAGTGTCCCTTATAACATGGAAATCTGATCCTGTCACTCCCTTTAATGAAAATCGAGCTCCCGGTGACCAGAACATATTTCCCTAATTACTGACCCAACTTGATTTTGGTAACAGCAGAACTGGTGTTCTTCCCATTAGCACAAGGAAAGCTACACCAGTTACCGAAACACTGAAATACCTCTGAGCCAGTTTGTACACAGCCATGGGCCCGAGCTCCCCGCAGGCTCCCCCACCCCACCCCAGTCATTGTAGCCCCCTCCAGGGGACCTGTGGGCCTCCCCTGGACTTCAGTGCTGCTGTGTTCTGATTGGTCAGTGCCCCCGTCAGGCTGGGTGTCACCCCTTGGTGACGGCAACCTACGTGCATCCACAGGCACGTGGGGCACATTCTTTACATTCACACCCGGCCCTATGTACTTGCACACAGGGGACCCGGGAACTCACCAGTGCCGACGTTGAATTAATTAAACACGGAAGTCATCAGCCTGAGGTGGTTCCAGTGCCTTCGTAGCTTACATCGGCAAACCAAAACCAGCCTGTAAACGCCTCAAGGTTAAAAAATTGAAACCGAAAGCAAACCAGTCACAAACAGCTAGGCTTTCCCAAAGAAGGCAACCACTTCAGCTATAGCCAGTCAGACAATTTCCTTGCTTTGCTTCCAGGTCTTCTCTACAAGTCTTGCCCCTAGCTCGGTCGGTGCAGCGTTCCTAAGCACTTCTGCGTTGGCACTGCCCGATTTGAATTGATTTTGCTCACATAAACTCTTATAATTCTTTTATTTTTTAAAGATTTTATTTATTTATTTGACAGAGAGAGTGAGAGAGAGCGCACATGAGAGGGGGGAGGGTCAGAGGGAGAAGCAGACTCCCCGCCGAGCAGGGAGCCCGATGCGGGACTCGATCCCGGGACTCCAGGATCATGACCTGAGCCGAAGGCAGTCGCCCAACCAACTGAGCCACCTAGGTGCCCTAACTCTTATAATTCTTAATATGCCTCAGTTTATCTTTTAACACCAGGCCTTTGCCAGGCGTCTATGTACAGACACCAAGCACATGCATGCACACACACGGACACACACAGATACACACATCTGCGGGAATGCACGCACACACAAATGAGCAGGTGCACCTCCCTCATACATACCCGCAGCTCATGCCTCTTGCTGCCTCCCTGTAGCTGCCAGACATACTCCTTTCCAGGCTTACTACCAGCCTCTGCTTCTGAAATTCTCTCTTTCCTGCTCCATGGTGCCTTCAGCCGCTCCCTTGAAATCCAGGGCTGTGCTACTTGATACGCGGAGGCAGAGAGGAGCGCAGTGACAAGGGTCAGATGAAGGGGGGCTGAGAGCAAGTGCTTTTTCAGCCTGGCCTGGTGCACTGAGCACACGCTGGTGCTCTGCTTGATAGAATAGAAGAGAAGTAGCCCGGTTACAGGCAGGCAGGTGCTCTTGCTGGCAGTCTGCAGGCTTCCAGTAAGTCCACACGTTCAGCTTCTTATCACAGAGGGAATGAGGAGGCTTTGGTTCCACCAGCTTCCGGTCAGCCCCAGCTTGACACCAGCTTCGGGGAGGGGCCAGGGCATTCCTCACTTGGCCTGATGCTCTCCAGGGGGTGCTCAGAGACAGCCAAGGAAGGTGGCCTTGTCACCTTCTGTCAAAGGGATAGAAATCTCCAAGAATGCATCACAGCATTTTGCTCTCAAATGAACTCCTGTGCAGGTCACCCCACACCTCTTGATTTGAGCACAGATTTGGGGAGCGGGGGGCCAGTATGGTGCTGAGACAGGCCCAGGAGTGGAGATGGGCTGTACTTGTTCATCCAACAAACTGAATGAGCACCTGCTGCGTGCTGGTTGCCCTTCTAGGGGAGAAGAAAACAAGAAAATCTCTTGATTCTGTCCGGAGTAGCTCTGTCTACAAGGCCATCCCCTTATCCCCAAGTAACACAGGGACATTTTGGTTGTTGGCCTCTGTGACTTCTCCTTTTGGGGCCACAAACTCCCCTTCTGTTCTACAGTGTATTTGGGTCTTAGAAACTCTCATATCCCTTCTAAGTTAAACTTGTCTACCCGGGTAACTTCCAGAGACGTCTAATCTCTCATGGCCAGGAGAGCAGCTGAGCCTCTAAGGAAAGGCCTGCAGTGTCTGAGCAGGGTGAGCAGTGTCAGTGAGCGCTCCCTCCCAGCACAGGCACCAGGCTTGGGTTTCTCCAGGGAGTATCTCACTTTAGTAAGATACCCTGAAACAAAACCCATACCACCTAAAGAACTTCACCTAAAGGCTGGTCCATGGTCCTCACTCCCTTTTAGCTGCACATCTGCTATCTCTGTTTCATTCCAGGTAGAGTGGCCTCTGGGAACATCAGAGGTGATGCTAATAAAGGGAAGGCATAGGACCTGACTGCCAAGACCAGGGGTGTTTGGGGGACCTTCCAGCCAAATTTCTGTTGCCCAGGATTTGTTCACTAGAGGTGCCACCACTGGACCAAGCCACTCTCAACTGGGGCCACCCACCCACCTGCCTATAGCCTGAAAGTGCCCTTGTGCCCTCTCTGTGTGCCAAGGCCATGTCCCACGGCATCTTCACACCCAGTGCAGGACCAGGCACAGAGTAATGACCCCATAAACATACTGATTGTGTTTGCCTCCAGCAGAATCAGCTCAATGAAGGCAAGGTCTCTGTTTCAGACCCTTTCCTTTCCTGAATCCTTATGTGTCCTACTCCCCACCACCCATCACCTCTGTACTTGCACCACCTGCCTCCAGGTGGACATCAGCTGAAGAAGTCAAGGTAGGGAGCCAGTTTTCTGGATAGCTCCTGCCTCCAGGAAGCTGGCTTGAGTCATCCCTGCTGCTCATCTCCATTTCCCCTCGCACCTGCAAGCCACTCAGGGCAGAGGAGGCAACATCTGCACACCGGCTGTCCCCAGCCCAAGGGCACAGATATTTTATACGCAACCCTGAGGTTCAGGCTAAGGCCCACTATTGGCCCCAAGCCAAATTTCCAAATTAGTTAAAGCTGAAAATGAGTCAAAAATGCTCAGCCCAAGAGAGGGATTTACAGAGCGTCAACCAAGACATAGGTGTTAAGCTGACGGTGCATTCCTCACTGGCTGGAGGACCAGTGTGGAGCAGACCCTGGAGCTACTCTCAATCCCCCAAGTCCTCTCTAGGAGGGGGATATTCTCCCCTAGCCTTGCTGCCCAACTTTGCAGTTCAGGGGCGGGGGGTTTGCTCCATGTGCTGGACCACAGTCACTGTCCCTGACAACCAGCTGGACACCAGAGAGCCTCAGGCACGGCCAGTCTTGCTGCCAAGCCTGCTGATCAGAACTGCACTTTGCTCTCTCCCCTTCCTGCACCGGGAACAGTACAAGAGGGAAAAAAACAAGAACAAAATGTTGCTCTGAGTTTGACTCACCTTGGTAATATTTGCCATTTCAAGTACCTTCCATCCCTGGAAAACATACTTAAAAGGAAACTTCAGCCCCCTCAGTAACATCAAGAATTTGCACAATGTCGAGCATTTCCATTGAAATGACAGCTGTATTGAGGCCTGAACTATACCCCGTGATCTCAATGCCCAGAACAAGGTGGTCGTATGACTAGTATTCTTTAACGAGTGACAAGGGACAAGTTGTTTCTGTTTGGTTTGGTTTGGTTTTTTGTCTGTTTCTTAAGCCTCTCACCATGCTTTGTTCATGCCACACCAAGAAAAGCCCTAGATGTCCAGCCCAGCCAAGAAGACAGGCATTCTGGGGCCAGTGAGAACTTGGGGCTTCACAGGAAATCTGCAGGACTAAGCGTAAACCTGGGCTGAGGACCCCATGTCCCACAGTCTGCTAAGGTGAGTGAGCATTGCTTCCTTTCTCCTCCCGGGGCTATGCGCCGGTCCTATGTCAGGTCTTAGTTCTGTCCCCAGCATCCCATGAGATCTTGGGAAAACCTCCTCCTCCTCCTTCTAGTCTTCAGTGTTCTTAGTTTCTTTGGAGGGAGGCCAAAAGACAGAAAAATGCTGAGGGACCCAGAGAGCTGCCCCCGTTGGAAAAAGATGCTGAAGTAAATGGAGTCATACCAAGGGCTGATTGATGAGGCTGTTGTCCTGGCTGAGGTGCGAGGCCAGAGCCCTTCTCCTGGGCCCTTGGAATCATGAGAGTGGTCAGGTTCCCTAGACCCACAAGGAGGACACAGGGCAATACGAGGTAGGACAGCCCAGGCAGGGCCCTTTCTTCCAACTCTGGGGTGCATTGCAGACTTCCTAAGTCACCACATGTAGCAAAGCCCCCAGGGCAGCAAGCCAAGCTACACCCAGGCCTTTCTCTCATCCTGCACTTGCACTCTTCTGCAAGGGAAGTTGGTTAGCACGGTCCCGCTTACTCGGTGCAAGCTTCTACAGGACAGAGGTCCAGCCAACCAGCCCTGGGGCAGCTCGCATGCTCTATGACCTTATGTGGGAGTCTTATGAAATTTTAGGCTCAAAAAGACTAAATCCATAACCTCTCCGAGAGTGAAAACAGGTAGTAATCTCCACATTGGGGATGCTTGCAGTGTTTCTGTGAGATGCCAACGCTGTGACAACCACATTCTCCTCTCTGCCTTCCTTCTGCCCTGGGAAACAAGGCTGATGATCCGTTTGAGAATCAGGCAATGGGAAAGTGGGCCCTAGAAAGACAGGTGGAAGGCAAGTGGGGAGCCGGGGATTGTTCGCCCATACTAGGCTGGGAAACAAACTAAACCAGCACCTCCCAAATACTCCCTTTGGTCCCTTTGCCCCAAGTGAAGTCCCAACCATGAGGATTCCAGAATGTGCCTCACAGGCATCCCAAGACCCAGCTCCTTATGAAACATTACCATACTCATTTGGGCACAATCAGAATTTTTTAATCATCTTCCTGAGCCTCAGTTTACGGGGATAGATCATTTCCAGATGTGATTCAACATACAAAAAAAAAAAAAAAAGCACAATCATTGATTAACAAATAATTTCTAGATGGCGAATACATGTGACTAGCAATCCCTAGTCGCAAGTTGCATCAAATTTTGCTTGAGTGGGAGACAAATCAGGCACCACCACCCCTGCACCTCCCTCTGGAGAAGTCTATCTCTTTTCAGCTGAGGGCTCTTCCCCAGACTGGCTCTAGGCATATCTTCTTCTGACCAGATCAAACAAGAGCTGGAGAAAGAGCTTTGGCCTTTACCAGATCCCCTCTACCGCTTTTACTGATGACTTCCCACCGCTGCTGTGCTTTGAGCCAAGGGCAAGAGTAAATGATACATAGAGGAAGAGTTCAAAGCTGCCAATCAAAAGAAAGCTTTCTAGTCCACGCTCTACAACAAGCTGCCTATGTGAGCTTCAGGAAGACATTTCACCTGTCCATTGTTCTTACTCTTCATTCGCCTACTTGATTTACAAACATTTCTAATTCACTTACTGTGCACTAGTCCCTGATTAGCCCATGCGTTTATGCCCTTGTCCACTGCAGACATTGTTAGTCGATGGTCGCACACTTTCCCAAAGAAGGTTCCCAAAGAACCTTCACTGAGTGCATCAGGCACCCCTTAAAAATCTACTTTTGCCTCAGGTAAGAAATTGGTACAAGTCTGGTGGGACTTGGTGTCCTCAGCAGAGCTGGCAATTCAACAAGAGACAAATCCAGGCACAGCTGCCTCAGAAGGCAATGCGTACGGAAGATTCCGGAAAGGGAGGAATCTGGGCTTGGTGTTTGGACCCTGATGTCAGAGCTTACGGGTTCAAAGGGAGGTGTGCCCATCCTAAAAAGAAAATAAGGACCATGAAAATTTGGAAGGATGACCCGGAGCCAGTCAAAGCCACTGAACTGGCTTTCGTTCTAACCAAACTTAGCCCTGGGAGCCAACTCCTGTGCACATGGGGACCCACTTTGCTCTTTCCTTGGCCTCTCAGAGCCCCTGCAGTTCCCCTAGATGCTCCACATTCCATCAGTTAATTGGTTTGTTCCTTCCATTCTGTGGCAGCAGATGTCACGTGACATTTGCATTATTCTCAACCATCTTTCAAAGCGTATCAATTCCTCCAGTGACCGTAAGTGATTCTCCATCCCTGCATGTTTCACGGGGCCACTGGAAGGGTGGATGCGCCTATCAAAAAGGAAAATGTCTGCATCTTGGGCTGCAACCAAGCCACAACTTAATTTCCTCCTCTGGCTGTACTTCTTGAGAAGTAAATATGAAAAATGGGGCTGGGGTGACTTTGTCTCAGATAAATAGGCCACACTCCGTAGCTGGACAAACAAGGTGCTTGGCTGGAAATAAGATGTTCTTTGGCATCTCCAAAACGTGACAGATTCTTCCCAGATGCTATTTAAAGCACGCGGCAAGCTTTCCCTGACTCAACGCATTGCTTACACCAGACTTTAAAAATCAGGCAGAGTGCAAACATAGCACCAGCAATGTTGACCCTAATAAAACTAATGTTTTCCAAGCACATGCTAGGGAGCAGTCACTGGGAGAAGCCTTTTGCCTGTGTTTTCTCATTTAATGTTTACTGCAACCCTCTGATGAAGTTGGTGTTATTATCCCCATTTTACAATTAAGGAAACTGAAACTCTGTGAGGTTAAGCAAATTGCCCAAAGACACACAGTTAATAAGTGATACACTAGAGGTTTGAACTCAAGCATAACTTCAAAAGGCGTGGTCTTAATTGCTGGAGGCCATGCCTATTGGCTCTCTGTCCACCCCTCTGCTGGCCACCCCATGCCCAGAGGGTCCTGGCTGAAGCTTGTCACCATGACAGCAAGCCCTGATCTGGGCCACAGTGATTTCAGAGATGCTCGGCAAGTCAGAACTGCTTTCTGTCCTTCTCCCAGAAAGTTTGGGGGCCATTTTTCACAGGTGGGGCCCTCTGGCTGGCAGAGGGGCTTGAATGCCAGGTCTCAGCCTCAGCAGAATGGCCATTGCTCTGAGAGAGAGATGGGCAGCTTTCCGATGAGCACAGAGCAGGCTGAGAGGAGGTATGTGGTTGGTCACTGCCTCACAGCAGGGACGGAAATGCAGTGTGAAGGCCAAAATATAGGGAGTTGACAATGGTTACTTTTACAGCCAAAAGCCAATGTTTCGGGCAAAGCAGAAATTCTATATTGAACACACCCCTCTGTCACAGCCCAGGATGATGACTTTCAAATGCAAATATAAAATAACACACAGAAATGTGTCATGGATCTCAGTTAATGACTCCCTTTTACCCTCCAGGTCTATCCATTACCACCAGCAAGCATTTCCAGCCACGATTTCTTTCCAGCTTCATCTACATCTCTACATTAGGCCAGCTTTTCATTTCCTATAGAGCAATGGTCCTTATCCTGTGGGCCTGGATCTTTATCATATTTCAGAGCTACAACAAGGGGCCCATGAGGCTGTTCGCACATTAATGCCTGAAGCCTTCGTATGTCTTATTTCACATAAACTTTTACTACTTTTTTAATGCCTATTGATGTTACTGTGACTAAAACATATGCATTTATTTCAAAACTTTCTCAAATTTATAGTAACTCGGTTATTAAGTAATTTTTCAAACATTAGATTGTGAAAGGCCATCAACCATTCTGTGGGGTTTTTGAAACTTTTTGACATTAAAAAGGAAAGCTTATAATCTCCTAGACATTGAAGTTCTTCTCAGATTCTCTTTTCACAAATTATTTGGTGGCCTTCAAGTGCTGGAAGGAAATCCTTAAAGCTACCAAAAGCACAGAGGACACTTGTGGTTGATTGCAAGAATTGCCACAATTCTTTTCGGCTTCTCCCATCAAAAGGTAGAATCTATGTCTTGAGCCGGTGATTTGGTTTGGATGAGAGAACTTAGAGAACATGACAACGTTCCATAAGTTCCAAGCCTGGGCCTCAAGTGCTTCACATATTTCCATGGGCTCTCCTGGGACCTTGCCACCGCTGTTACGTGATAAAGTCTAGCTTTGCTGATGGAGGATGGGAGAGCAGCTTGTAGGGCTCTGCACCTCTGGGAACACTATATTCTTGAACTTGGCTGACAGTGACCCCTGTCTTAGTCAGCTTGGGCTGCTATAACAAAATACCATTGACTGAACGGATTAAACAACATTTATTTCTCACAGTTCTGAAGGCTGAGAAATCCAAGATCAGGTTACCAGCAGATACGGTGTTTGGTGAAAACCTGCTTCCTGGCTTGTGGAAGGTGTCTTCTCATTATAGCCTCACATGGCACAGAGCAGAGAGGAAGGAAACAAGCTCTTGTGTGTCTTCAAATAAGGGCACTAACCCCATTCACAAGGGCTCCACCCTCACAACCTGATCACCTCCCAAAGCCCCACTTCCTAATACCATCACATTGGGTGATACACATCAACATACGAATTAGGAAGGGGACACAAACACTCAGTCCCTAATACCCTCTAAAGGCAGAGCCTTCACAATTGCCAAAGGAAGGGGTCTGAAATTTCAGAATGAAGTTAGGAGAGTTAGCTGCACTTAATTTTTGGCATCTCCCACCTGTTTCCTGCACTCAAGCTAGCCAGACTGGACATATTGCTTCAGCACCTGTTCTTCCTCCCTCCAGCTTGGGGTATCTCACCCTGCATTCCCTGTGAACATGAGTCCTTTTTATTCTCTCATTCCTCTTACTGGGATTTCCATTTTGACCCATTCTGCCTAAGGTTGAGATTATGCCCCAACCATTTGCAGCAACATACCTCAGTTCTTTGTTTCCATAATAGTTAAAGTCCCTAATGCAATTGTGAACAAACTGCATGGACCATCTGACCACTTCAGGGGTCTAGGTTCCCTGGAGAGTCAGTCAACATAATACACTTAAGCCTTCTAATTAAATCAGGTCAGAATTAGTGATAAAGGCATATGTCAAGAAGATCCATGTCCCCATTTTGTTGTGGTGTTAAATCATCTCTACAGTCAACTGCGGTGAGGGGTAAGGACCAGAAGACAGTCTTCCTGGGAAAGGCTCATCCTCAGATTGCAATGCTCAGTCCCTGGGCCAGGTCTTAGTCTACAGCCTTTCTCTTTTGACTGTTTCAAAAACTCCTTTTCCTCCTATGAGGTCACTGCCCATCAGTAAATCCTTGAATCAAGGAACCACAATATTAAGGAACATGCTTCTGAGAGAAAAAAATCAGATATTATGAAGTTTGCTTTAGTCCAGAACCCAAATAGCTGGGTGGGTCAGCCTCCCTCTGTGGGCCCCTACCAGTCAAACCAGGACTCTTCCTGATACAGAAAATGGAGCTCTTCTTCAAAAAATAAAATAAAAACTTCCCCCCAGAACAAAACTGGTATACAGGCTCTAACTACTATTCTCAGGATACAAAGGCTGGAAGGGGGAAGTGACCCTTCTTGCCCAGCCCATTGACTGCCCAGGTAATAATTTCCAAGTATTTGGATTGAAAGATATTTTGGTTAATATCACAATAATATCGGCAGCTTATTCCCAGGAAGGAGTGAGAGCTCATAGCCAAGGGAAGGAGTGCCTGTGCCAGAGTAATAATCATCATGTAAGTCAGTTCAGCATTATGTAGGGCTCTGGGTGCCCCCACAGCCCCCTCAGATCAATCCCATCAGGTTCTGCTCACTGCAGCATTAGCGTAAACCCTCCATCTGCCAGTACTTCCTAGGGGTGACCCATGACTGTTCACAAGAAAGAGTCAGCTCAGAGACTGCTACCACCGCCCACAGAGAACCTCAGAGCTAGCTAAGGTCCAGACTGCGACAAGCAATAGATCTTTTGAGACCAACCAACTCTGTGCCCAGATCTGTCCTGGGTGCTACTGAGCACAAGGGAAGAGAAAAATCATCACCACCATCACCACCATCATCACCATCATCACCATCATCACCATCATCTTCAACATTACCCTCACCATCATCACCATCATCATCATCATCACCATCACCACCACCACCACCATCACCATCATCACCACCATCACCATCATCATTACCATCACCATCATCTTCATCATTACCCTCACCATCATCATCATCATCACCATCATCACCATCACCACCATCATCATCACTATCATCTTCATCAATGTCATTGTCATTGTCATTGCCATCATCACCGTCACCACCACCACTACCACCACCACCATCATCATCACTATTACCACCACCACCACCATCACCATCATCATTACCATCACCATCCTCTTCATCATTACCCTCACCATCATCATCATCATTACCATCACCATC
>NW_023270305.1:8887725-8982115 GCF_011800145.1 Mirounga leonina | reverse complement strand
CATCATCATCATTACCATCACCATCATCATCACCACCACCACCATCATCACCATCATCACCATCACCACCACCACTACCACCACCATCATCATCATCACTCCCACAAAACTTACATAGTTTGTGCCAGGAAGAGTTCAGTATTAACTCATTTAAGTAATGGCAACTCTATGGGACAGATAATAAAATATCTCCCCTTTCACAGGTGAGGAAGTTGAGGCATGTAAAGATTAAGTAACTGGCTCAGGATCACCAGTGCTAAATAGTAAACCTGAATTCCACCCCAGGTGTCTGTGCTTTTCATCCTTTGATGAAAAGAAATGGGCTTCCTGCTCTTGGGGTAGATGGACAGTTGAGACTAGCACACAAGGAACGAGAGAACAGGTGCCTGAAGTATTAAGTAAAAGAAGGGGTGTAGAGAGTAAGGACTGCAGTGGGCAGAAAGGTAGTTGACTGCTGGAGGAAGTATCTCCACATTCCAGCCACAACATGGTAAAGCATGCTTCCACTGGGTCCAACACTATGAAAATCCTGGGGATATCATAATTTCTCTTTAAAAGTTGCCCAGGGCGCCTGGGTGGCTCAGTTGGTTGGGCGACTGCCTTCAGCTCAGGTCATGATCCCGGAGTCCTGGGATCGAGTCCCGCATGGGGCTCCCGGCTCGGCGGGGAGCCTGCTTCTCCCTCTGACCCTATCCCCTCTCATGCTGTTTCTCTCTCTCTCTCTCAAATAAATAAATAAATAAAATCTTTAAAAAAAAAAAAAAAAGTTGCCCACACCTGAATCACACTTTGTCCTGAGACACCACGCAGGATATAATGACCTGAGTCGATCCTGAGCTTGTCATATTGGGAGGAACTAAATCATCCTCCCAGAGCACAGAGCAAACTCAGGGCTTTTTGGAGTTCAGTACGGGGAAGGAAAAAGGCAGGTGGGCAGAGGGAAGGGGTTTAGGTTGGCATTCTTGGGACCTTTCACCAAGCTACACGGTGACCCCTTGACTGAGAACCTAACTGATAATTCCTACCAACTGTCACTCCCTTGCTTGCACAAAGATACATCCAAAAGACCCAGGCCTAACCATTCCTAAGGAGAGGTATTTCATATCCTTAAAGCTGAGCTCCATTTCTCTGGATCTCAAAACAAACTTCAGAAGTTAGTCTTAGGTTCATGAGTAGCTATGAGCCAATAGGACTTGGCTTATAAATTGCCAAGGGAAAATCCAGACCAGGCAAAACAGTGGCAAACGGTTAGTGCCTGATAAAAGAGAATGTAAACTCTTGAAAATCAAGTCAGTCCTTTGAGAGTTAAGATAATAATGAGCAAGCTAATTGTAGCTACATTTTATTTAGTGCTTAATGTTTACCAGACTCTGTGTTCAAGATTACACACAAAAATCACATTTAATGCACATTTAATACAATAGCAGTGCAAATTGGTTCTAACTAGAATAAAGTCTGGCTTTCTGGCTCTGCTTTTAAGAGGACTGTCACATTTAAAGGAACCTCTGTGGAGCCATTAAAGTGATAGAAAAACAGACTCAATCAATACTGTAGTCTCTCAAGGAAATACCAAAGTGGCATCACCATCCTAATGTACAGAGAACCTTCTTAAAGATTGTCATTCCCTAGGCCCCTCTGTTACCATGGTTCACATGCTTGACAGATGCCCCGAAATCCTCTTTCTTCCCTCAGTCCTAACAGCACGAGAATTGCTCCCAACTGAGCCTGCACAACTCCATCTCCCTCTCTGAGTCCCCATTCTGGCTCCATCCTTATTCTTAGCCAGTAAGTAGCACCTGTCATTTGCGATGGAAATCCTATAAGGCTCTGTGTTTTACCCTCACCACACTGCCCCCCCGCCCCCCAGTCTGGGTCATAAAGACTCCAGAACTATCAGGCAAAGATAGCAGATGCTTCTTAACCAGCAAGAGGAGGGCAGGGGGATGGTAGACAGAGCTTTTGGTACTTGTTGGACCATCATAAATGAATCGTCAGCCATAATTTACAGATAAGAAAACTGAGGCTCAGAAGTAAGTACTTTTTCAAAACACACTAATAAATGGATTTGAACCCAGGTCATTTGCAAATAAATAATAAAAAGTTACCACTATCCAAATGTTATTAGTTCATCTGAAATATATATACTCTTTCCACCACTTTTTCCTGGGTTGATACACAAAATATCCTTTTCTATTTTTTATTTTTGGCCTCCGGGGTATCATAGACACGGACACACACCTGTGCATACACACTCACCACAATACACACTCATGCATGAGAAGCACACTCCCACGACCTCACCTACTGTGTGGGTGAAATCTCAGGCTGCTTATACACTGGCCAATGGGAGCCTGTTATGGGAAATGGCTCCTGAGAATCCAGCACTTCGGCATTTAGCCTTGTCTGCTAATTTGCAGGGAAACAAATTCTTTTCGTCAATGCAGAAATAGCCCTAAGTATGTTTGTGCTGCAGTAAAGGAAGCAGCTGACCAACATTCATTTACTGGGGCCGGTACACACAGGCCAACCAGCTAGGGCACATCTTGCTACCCACTGGGAAAAGAGAAGGGAGGGTGGAGTCTGCCTCCTGCAAGAAGTAGGGTATTGTTTTTTTAAATAACACTTTGTTTATATTTGTAACAGAGAAACATTTTGAAAAATAAGGATTAATTTTCTTTTTCTCTTCTGCAACTCCTTACGCATGACCTGTTCTTTAGGCAGCTAAGGTATACATTGGTCGGGTGAGGTGGAATGGGGGTGGCTGCTATGGTTATAACAGGAATGCATAAAGAAAGAGTTAATGGTCAGCTCATATTATTGAAATACGATTTCACAGTAAGACGATAGCCTGAAAGCTAGCCATTGACAGGAGAGAAAAGATGTTCTAAATCACCTTAGCTTCTATTCAACATATTGACAATCAATCAGGCAGGCAAGTAAGCAGAAGTATTTATTGAGCCCTTCTCTGTACTATTCCAGAAGATTAGCTTTGTCCTCAAGAAACTTAGGGCAAAGAGACACACTACAAACAAAACAGAGGTAAGATAATATTAGGTATTAATAAGTGCTATGAATGAGATACAATAGGATAATGGGATATGGGGTGTGTGTGTGTGTGTGTGTGTGTGTGTGTGTGTGTTGGCAGGTGAGCAGAGGGCCTGTTTTATTTAGGGAGGTCGGAAAAAAACTTGTTGTGGAGGTGACATTTAATCTGAGAGATGAGATAGCAATCAAGCAATGATCTGAAGAACACCATTCCAAGGAGCAAGTGCAAAGGTCCTGAGACAGGAACAAGTTTAGAAAGTTGGAGAGAAGGACAAAAGGTCACTGCTGCTGGAGTATTACAAATGAGCAGAATGGAGAAATAGGGAAAAGAAGAGGTTTACAGAGGATAGATTCTACAGGGCCTTGAGACTAATGCAAAATTTTAAATTTTATTCTTATTGCACTAGCAATCCATATTGTTTTAAGCATGAAAGTGACAGGATCTAATTTATACTTTTTTTTTAAAGATTTTATTTATTTATTTGAGAGAGAGAATGAGATAGAGAGAGAGAGCATGAGAGGGGGGAGGGTCAGAGGGAGAAGCAGGCTCCCCGCTGAGCAGGGAGCCCGATGCGGGACTCGATCCAGGGACTCCGGGATCATGACCTGAGCCGAAGGCAGTGGCTTAACCAACTGAGCCACCCAGGCGCCCCTCTAATTTATACTTTAAAAAGAAAACATTCAATCCCTAGCCAGTGGTCTAGGAAGATGTGATCAGAGAGGCCTAGCACCCTACCACCATCATGAGTCTTGATGCCATCCCCGTAGGCATGATATTACCTCATGTAAGAAGCACCTTCAATACCTATGGTAACTGAGCTGTCACCAAGCCAGCAGGCAGAGACAGGCCACAGGGAACTGCCCTCCCCAGCTCTTCCCCAGCAGCACTGGCCCACCTGGGGTAGTTGTATGGGGGGGTGGGGGAGGGATGGGAATATAAACCGAGCTAATACTTCAAACACCAGCTTTCTTAAGCTGCACTCTACAAAATATAGACCACTCAATTTGGTTTATTTTTGACTTTGTACTTGCATTTTACTGAAATATATTCTTTGTACATAAAATGGGACCAACTTGTGATTCCATGCCTACCTTTCAATCTGGCAATGAAGCAGAAACCCAAGGACCTGGTTCTTCCCTGGGCTCTGACACTTGCTCTAGAACCTGGGTGGGGTTCTTTATCTCTCCGGATCTTGCCTTCTGGGCAATGAAGGGATTAAACCTCAAGCTCTCTAAGTCTTCCAGCTCCATCCAACTGGGCTTTGAAGAATGAGCAAGGTGTGACAGCGTGCTTCCCACCCATCCTCCTTCACTATAGACAGTGGGGGTGACAACTGAACCAGCCACGGCATTCCTTAATTCTTTGGTCCTCAATTCCTTGACCATAAGGAAACATTGGGTCTCGCTTCTCTTCGGGATGTCATTCCTAGCCCTGTGGAGTTGGCCGTAGGGACTGGGAGTGGTAAGGAGTAGTCAACCAGGAAGACTTAAGAACATTTTCCCTTGTGGCCAGGAAAACACATCAGAAAGAAGGACCTTGTTTTCCTTCCTCCATTCCCTCAGCGCTTCCTTGAAGCTTAAGGGAATGACATCACAACAAAACAAAGTTGCCAAGACATACTCTACAAAAATGTCCTCACATGGTTACATTTTCTGCAAATTGTAGCGTTTGGGGTATAAATCAGAGTAATTGTTTAAATCAGAGTGACTGTTGAAACAGATTTCCAGTGATCAAATCAAAAACGCAATCATTCTTGCGGTCGCTCGGTGCTTAGAGACCCACATACTTCTGAAACTGTCGGTCGTCAGTTACACGGAGTGTTTACATTAGCATGCTGCCCTACAGAGAAAATATATATTTTAAGAAGAAAATGTGAATCCAGGGTTACAAGAATGTTTCTGAAACAGCTAAGTCATCTTGTTTCAAGTAAAACCAGATGTTTGCATCAAGAGAAAGCCAATCATTTCTTTTAATTATGCTCAATGGTCAGGCCACCAAGAATACCCACATGTGTACACATGAGCCGGTGGAAATCAAAGGCTTTGTGACAGAGAAAGCAATCAGCAACTCCCAGACCACCAAATGGCATCCCCAGCACCAGCTCTGGGCACTGTTCGAGTTCCTTCTCTAAGAAAGCCAGGATCCCCAGCAGGGCCAGGCTCAGGAGTGGATTCTCTAATCAAGGCTGAAGTTCACAGAAAAAGCACCTCAACAGTTAAACTGTCCTCTTCAGTGCCCTCCCAGGACACTTCTTCACCACCAAAGACTCAGGAACGTGCATAAAGGCAGAGCCCATTCCCCTTGTCTTATCCTGAAGGAGATGCAGTGGGGGCTCCCATACCAGCCTGCATCCCCGAGTAGTGGAATTCACAGATGACACACCTGTTGGCGTGGCCTCTGCTCGGATGCACCATGAGGTCTGACGGCCCCGGGGGACAGTCATCCACGTGGCTGGCAGTGCTATCCCTGACAGGTGGGCAGAGGGCAAGTCTTTGGAGCTGTGAGCTTCCCCCTGATGTCCAGGCTGCATCTAAGAGAAGGTCCACTCTCCTGAGCAGATATCACTGCCTGCTGAGTGTTTCCACTGGTGGACTCACAGAAACTTGATCTAGGAAGATCCTTTCATCAAAATGTTTCCCATAACCCAGGAGAACAGCCAAGCTCTTGAGACTTCCTCCTGAGCCTTCCCCCAAGTGGATGGCAGGTCCTGAATATTTATTCTAAATGTCGCAGCAGAATCTGAGTATTGCTCCTAACAGTGCTATAAAAATGCTCCTTTTGAATCCGTTTCCCAAACTTCATTGTGTAGGTACGGAGCCTCACAGTATCACTACATATTATTATTAGTTTTCTTTAACTAACACACCTTCTTTTTGTTTTCACTTAAATAGCTTCTTTAGCCTTTTCCTAAACTATTCGTGAAATCATAGGTAAGATGTGTTAGTTGTGTATCATTTTAATGTGTTAAAATAGATATATGCCATTAAAATCAATGCCATTAAATAAATGGCCACAAAATATATGCCATTAAAATACATTTGTTGGGGCACCTGGGTGGCTCAGTCAGTTAAGCCTGTGCCTTTGGCTTGGGTCATGATCACGGGGTCCTGGGATCGAGCCCAGCATTGGGCTCCCTGCTTAGCAGGGAGCCTGCTTCTCCCTCTGTATGGTGCTCCCCTGCCTGTGTTCTCTCTCTCGCTATCTCTCTCTCTGTCAAATAAATAAATAAAATTTAAAAAATAAATAAAATACATTTGTTAAAATAAATATATGCCATTAAAATAAAAATACTTATCCATGTCTTGGCTAGAATCATGTCACATGCTACCATTGGTACTTGTCCACGGCTATGGGAAATGCAGCTCTAAATTATTGCATAGAATTCTAGTGTTTCTCCCAAATCTTTAATCAATTTATTTTAAATGACATGTCAATAAATGACATTGAAGGCCATGCCTCTCCTTCTCCGTGATTCTGTGAGCCCTGAAACCAACTTCCAGCATGGTGTTTGCTGATGGGAGAATTAAAGCCCATGCTTCATTTGTCCCAGGAAACAACCACCATTTCCCATCAAGAAAATGAAGGAGAGACATTTGCTCCATGATTCATCATGACAGAGTGTGGACAAGAACTCAAACACACCCTTCACGCTTTCTCAAAGTCTTCACTTGTGCCCCCAAACTTCAGGGATATTTCTGGGTTGTTGTTTGTTTTTGTTTTTGTTTTTTCAAAAGGGTTCCAGCATGAGAAGTTGTAAAGGAAAGCACATCTCATATTATTGTTAAGCTAAGTATTCTGCTTTGAACTCAGCCTAGAAGTCAGAGCTCTGTCTGTGAAGCAGGCAATTGGCAATCACTTCTAGGCTGCAGTTGACTGGTTGTATCCTCAAAACCAGCCATCGTGGGGATTCCTGAAGTCAGAAGACAAGTGAATTGTTTAAAAATAAATCACTCTTACTTTAGGCCCTCAGATCCCCATAAGATAATGGGTTTAATAACATAAATGATTGTTTTAAAAAGTGCTTTGACTCCATTTTGCCAAATGTTTACTTGCGTCTTTCCATCTCATCAACTGAGTACCCTGACTTGGCTCCAGGCCCTCTGTCCTCTCAGGTAATAGTGGGGTTCACACGTCCAATTTCTTCGCAAAACACTGTGGCTTCGTAGCTCAGAAGCTTCATCTGAAGTACCATTGGTGAGATTCCACCCATCCATTCGTCCATTCAGCCTTTTAACAAACAATTGTTCAGCACCTATTAAATGCAATGATCCAAGATATTTGCTTTGGGTGATTCAAATATGCATTACTCCTGCTGACAACTGACATTTTTCAATCCAGAGACAATGCCAGGAGCATTTAGTCCTCTTAATTTATTTGAGATAAATCTCAGAACAATACAGCATGCTGCTTAGGTAAGAAATTTTTCAGAAAATCACTTGTCTTGGAAGAGGTTGAGTCAAAGACTGAAGGGAATTTAATTAGAGCTTTAACTGGAGATGCAAATAGGTGCTGATACCATCAGAAAAGGAAGAGGGTGGGGGAAGTGGCAAAGCAAATAAGCTCCGTGCCCTAAACATCTGCTCTCTCTCTTAGCAGCTCCAGAGAACAGATGCATCCAGAGTACCTGGCATACAACAAAGTACCCCAAGCAAGTGGACCTCATCAGGCTACAAGGTAGGTCCCCTGGGAGGAAGCTTCAGCCCTTGGCCCCACTCAGCATTGCTGACATTTGGTAAAGACACCCACAGGGAAGGAGACCAGCAGTGAGCAGTCAAGAAGAGACTCAGGGGCCTCATACTGCCCACCCCAGAACCACTGTCCTTCAACCTGGCCATGCCAGGCAGCGCCCCTACAGTAAACTCCACACTGTGGAAAGCCAGCCGCTGTCAAGGCTGGTGAAGGCTGCTACCTTAATCCCATGGCCTGCAGCCTTCCGTAGCCTGACTTCCCACACTTTGGAAGAGTTACTCAACATTCCGAGGTCTGTCCTGTACGCTCTCACATGGGAGTATTTCTCAAGGCAAGTTACAGAGCTCACCGCCAGAGGGCAGCCCTGCACACAGACACAGCGTGTCTCTCCCCATTTGAGAGAGGAGAAAACTAAGGTTGGAGGAGGGGTTAGCAATGTACCCAAGGCTCACAAGGAGTATAGGACAGATCCAGGCTCAGAACCCCAGTCTCCCGCCTCCCAGCCAGCACTTCTCCACTTGCCCCCAAGGTGTCAGGAAAGGGATGTTTGGGATGGTTTATGTATCTTTACTTAACAGTCAATGAAGTTGCCTGGTGGGACCGGCAGCTTCTTCCCCCAGGGAGCGTGGGATCCCCAGCCACCCCTGGGATGCTCTAACCTTTTTTACCTTGAACCACCGCAAGAAATACATTGCACATTGCAACCCTCATTTACTAGTCTGCGTATCGTACACAGTCTGTGCCTCTAGAGCTGAGCGCCCACTGGCAGTGTGGGGCGAGCCTCACTCAGGTCTCGGTGGAGTACAGCCACCGGCCGGTGCCACGGCCACGCCCACACCACTCACCGACGTCCAGATCCTGCTGCCTGTGGAGGAGCCTGTGACCAACATCCGCCCACAGCCCGCCGCCACCTGGAATCTGGAGGAGGAGTGACTCCTTGGGAAGCTGCCAGGTGTGTCTGAAGCAGGGGGCATGCTAGCTGGGAGCCATGCTCGGGCTCCAGCACACCCAGCCCTGTGGCAGCTCAGTTCACCAGCGAGGGGACCCCTCTGTCGGGCGGGGACCTGGAGTTGGTGGGCAGTGGCTACCGCATGTCGCTTGTAAAGAGGAGGTTTGCCACAGGGATGTACCTGGTGAGCGGCTGAGCCCGCAGAGGCCCCCAGCTCTGCACTGCGCCCTGGTGCTTGCTGACTGATCCCTGCCTTCCTGCCCGACCCGGGGATCCCACCCTGGCCTCCCTCGGGGACCTGATTCCGTGGAGAGGAGCCCCACACCCAGCCTGGCTGAGCCGGAGGTTCCCTCCTGCTCAAGCCAATTCCCATGCAGGTCCTTGGACTTTTAATGTTCTTTGAATAAACTTTATTTTCTAATAAAATAAATAAGCCTTAAAAAAAAGTAATATCTGTATTCCTAAGATACATCTTGGTATTTTCAATTGTACTTGATTCTATGTCTTCTTCTTCTTTTTTTTTTTTTAATGCTTGACCACATGAATTTCACTGCCCACTAATTGGTTGCCAGTCCTGGTTGAAGGGTGGCCTGGAGAATACTCAAGGCCGATGCATCGCCATCCCTTGTGTGACCCAGGTCCCACAGGCACTTAGGAGGGATCTAAGGACCGTGTGTTTCTCCAGTTGAAGAAGGAGAATAATGGCCCAGGGACAGTGTCAAAGGCAACCTTGACTCACTATTCAGCCTCACTTTATACCCTCAGCAAACACTAAGTCACCACCCTGAGTTCAGCCCTGGCCTTAGCCAGCCCTGCCAGGAGGTGATTTCCGGCTTCAGACACCCCTGGGGTCAGGCTTCAGGTCCTAGAAGCTGGGTAGGGTCCCCATTCAGAAGCTCTGTGTGAAGAAGAAGATAGGAACGAGGGGGAACAATCTGAGGCCAGAGGGCCAGAAGATGCTCGAGCCCTAGGGCCCTCACCAGGCAGAAGCTTCAAGGGGAATTGTTTTGACCAGAGATCAGAACCCCAGAGCAGGGGCCCAGAGGCAGAGCCCCCAGGATGCTCCCTCCTATAGCCAATACAGGACTCCCCCAGACTCAGGCAACAGCCCCCTCCCCCTGGGGCACAGCTAATAGATCTGCCCAGGAAGTGCTTCCTGACACTCTGCCAAGTATTTCACTTGCTCAATTTCATCCTCTTGCTCCCAGCATGTTATTTTATGATGAAACACAAAGGAGGAGACATCTATCACTGATCAACCCTCAAGTGATCCTATAGTCCTGCTTGAACCCAAGGGTGGTTCTCAAATCCGGTTCCTTGATGTCTGGAAAGATTCCTGGTGAGGCCCCAGCACTGGGCAAGGGCTCACAGATTCAGCCCTGGTATTCATCTCTCATGGGGGGAAATGCATGACAAGAAAGAAAATTCTCCAAACCCTGGGGCCAGGGCTCTGCCCTGAGGATGCTGGCTCAGAACCCCTCTCGGGCAACAGTCCCTGACTTCCAGGCACATCACAGTTCAGCAACCGTGGCCCTAACAAGAAAAATGAAAGAGTTGAGTCAGTTCCTAGCAAGTGGTATATATTGGGTGTCTATGGGTACAAAGCAGTGAACTCAGCATTGAGGGAAGGAAGAGGATGAGTTCACCCCAGTCCCTGCCTTCAAGTTTTTCCAGTGTAGGGGAGGAGTTAAGCCAAGCATTGGCTTGGGTAACAGGGCTCAGAGGAGCGTCCCGATCCTGTCGGCTGCCACCTTGCTCCCTCCCTGAACCCGTGCTTCACTTACGGGAACTTAGGTGGAGTTGTATTCTCTGTGAGCAGGTCACAGACAGGTGACTCTGCTGGCTTTGAAAAGGAAGGAAGGGGCCATGAGGTGAGGAGTGCAGGCAGCTTCTATAAGGTAGAAGGGAAGGGAGAGCCTTCACCCCCAGGGTCTCTGCCAAGGAACACGGTCCTGCCAACAACTTAATTTTAGCCCAGTGTCACACTTGGCCAGAACCATGGGATACTAGATTTGTGTGGTTTTAAGTCACCAAGTTGTGGCGATCCATTACAGCCCTGATAGGAAGCTAAAGCAGATGTTGGCCATTTCCTCCGGAGCCAGGACTCTGTTGACCTCTCTTCTGTATTCAGAGCAAGAGGAGGGGGACGTCATCATGTGCGACAAGGTGAACTTCTCTGGAAAGCCAAATTACACAAAGAGAATTATCTAGTTCTGTCTTCGTGGGTAAGGAACCTAGAGCTGGTTCTCTGAGGGGCCGAGGAAGGTGGCCCGCCCCAGGGGAAGCCCGCACTGGAGGCTGGAACAGATCCCTAGCCTCCACACACACAGCCCAGGAGCGCGGTGCCGGCAGCAGGGGGCGGGCGGAGACGCGGACAAGGAGCACCAGGGCCGGGCAGACCCTAGCCCCCGAGGCTCCCGTGCAGAGCAGGCATGCTGCTGCCCCAGGAGTTGGCTGCCTTCTAATGAGGCCCTGGCCCTGGCAAGAAGCCACCGCAGCGGCAGGTGGTCCTATGGACGGCCCCTGGTTCTCCGGTGCCTCCCCTGGATTGCAAAGCCATGAGGCTCTACTGTAACACAAGTGAGGAGGAGGAGCCATGGAAAGTCACAGATACTATTCATCCACTATGTGCAGGGGTCCTTTTACTAGATTTGGTTGTGCTGTAGGGAAAGAAGGAATTACGACCTTTCTTGCACGCCTTCACAACTCTTGAAGCCCTGGACCAGACTGGCACTCTCCCACTTCCCCACTCCTCTCTCCAAACAGGGCACAGGGTGTGTCATCAGGCCTTTCAAAAGACTCAGTGAATAAATGATGCGGAGGAGGGTGAATAATCGAGCTCTGACTCTGAGCCACATTTAACTTCGTAACTCTAGTCATCCTGGGGGCGGGGCTATCTCCAGGGTGTAATTAGCCTCAGAGGACCAGGGAGGCCCCTGTGGTCATCAGTCACCAGCCCTGGCCAGCTACACCCAGACATCTTCACGCTGGTCCACGCTGCTGGTCTGGCGCAGCTCCTGTCCCTGGGGACCCTGGTCCCCGGTTCCTTCCTCCCTAGGGCACATCACAGCCACCCCCTCTACGTGCTGACCCCTCCTCAGGGCACTATCTCAGGCGGACTGGGCATCCATTGTGATTCCCAGAACCCAGAGCTCCCTCCTGCCCCATCCAGTCTCCAGAAATCTCCTTCTGGACCTGGTGGGGTGGCTGATGGGGAGTATCTCCTTCTTTTTGTTTCCTGCAAAATATCCCTCCCTCCCTCCGGCTCTGTCCCGCCCTCACTCACTCCCTCTACCTCTACCTCTATCTCTGTCTCTCCCTCCCTCCTTTTCTCTCTCTCCTTAAACCCTCCAGGCTCTAGCATCATCTCTTCAGCGGTGGTAGACATTGTGGAAACAAAATTCAGGGAGGAGAGTCTTGTAGTGGATGCAATTAAAATTATGTCTCTACATCCAGCAAGCCGAGGAAAAATGAGAACCTTTTGCCTGTCTGGCATTTTCCAGTTGTTGGGACGCTGGGACGCAAACTGCAATCTCTGCTCCAGTTCAGGGAGGGCTGTGTGGAGGAGGGAGCATTTGAGGTGGGCTTTGACAGATACGTAAGAGTGGAAGTCATGCCTCTGTGAGAGCAAGGGTACAGAGAGCTGCTTAACCTGAGTTCCAAATAATTGCACACGTTTGACTTGATGGCACCGGGACTCTGTGCCTCGTACGCAGAAGTTGCTCAGGAACCGTGATGAGGATGAAGATGGACCAGCCAGGGCGCCTGGGCAGGTGGGGAGTCTGCTTCTCCCTCTGACCCTCCCGCTTCTCATGTGCTCTCTCTCATTCTCTTTCTCTCGAATAAATAAATAAAATCTTAAAAAAAAAAAAAAATAGGGGCGCCCGGGAGGCTCAGTTGGTTGAGCGAATGCCTTCGGCTCAGGTCATGATCCTGGAGTCCCGGGATCGAGTCCCGCCTCGGGCTCCCTGCTCGGCGGGGAGTCTGCTTCTGCCTCTGACCCTCCCCCTTCTCATGTGCGCTCTCTCTCTCTCTTGAATAAATAAATAAAATCTTTAAAAAAAAAAAAAAGATGGACTAGGCACCAGCAGACCCAGCTGTCGGGCTCCCTCCTTGGGGAAGTCCCTTCCAGTGACCCCACTGGAGGGGGAAGGGACGGGTGACGTGCTGTGGGCGGAAGCCAGGACCTCCTTCGGGGGGCCGGGATGGGTGGCACTTGTGCTGGACCACCAACACTGGAGTCCCCGGCCCGCACGTGGGGTCTGTCAGGTGCAGCATCTACACGGCCCATGGCCTGGGGAGAAGGGCCCCTGTGGAAGGGGAGCTTTGACACCCTCCGCTCTGATCTGAACACAGGTTTTTAATTTCCCTGTAATTTGCCCTGCTCCCTCTCCTGGGCTGGCTTCCCTGTCACTTCATTTCCTGCTGTATTCTCATCTTACAGCAGAGGTGAAGAGAGTTGACCTCTCCTTGCCCCAAAGCCGAATAAAATACAGACCAGATTTTTGTGAGTAAAAATAGGCTTGAATACCACTGGCCAGTCACTTGGGGCTCCTCGCAGCCCGTCTGGTCTAGTTCTCTCCCAGCCACCGGCCCTCAGGACAGAGCTGCACGGAGGGGCGGTGGTCCCAGCCGGAGCCCGAGCCCAAGGGGAAGGGGGGCAGGAGGGCCGCCACCCCGGGGAGAAGGGCAGCATGCAGCCAGAGCGAGGCCAGTCCGAGTGGCTGGTGGACGTGGCTGTCCTCTCCACGAGAGACGGCTGTGAGCATGGAAACTGCCTCCCCTGCCTTGCCAGGGGACCAAGGAGGAAAGATTGAAATGTCAGCGCCTAATAGGAAAGAAATTTCTGCCTGGAACATTTGGAAAAATTCCAAGAGGGCTGCAATTAGAGTCTCTCCTAGAAGAGTAGGGGGGATGTGGCTTTAGAGCCAGACGGACTGCAGGTCTGTCTGCTGCTCACTTATCTCAGACAAGAAGCTGAATCTCTGCGAACCTCAGTTTCGTCATCTGTAAAATGGAGATAGTAGTGTACCTTCTGTAGGTCAGCTGTGAGAATCTAATAGAACAACGCGTGGAGCGTGCTCAGCACATGGAAGGTGAGCCTGGGTCTCTCTGTGTCCTCTGTCGTTCAGGTCTAGGTGTAAATGTCAAGGGACCATCTCCGACTCCCCCGCTCCGGTCTAATGCAGGCACCAGCTCGGAGCATTGAGCGCCCTGTCCTCTGCAAGGCTCGGATGCTTCCCTGCTTCTCTGTTTAAGAGAGTGTTGTCTGGCTCCTCCTGGCAGGAAGGCCCGTGGGGGCAGGGACCCACCTCTGCATGGACCACTGTACCTCATCAGCCAGCGTCTGGTGCACGAGCTATTGGGTACATGGTTGCAGAAATGACGGCTAGGATGCCTAGTGTCTCAGGGTAACCTTTCAACGTTTTAATTGTGTTTTTATCCCTCCTTGTCTTTTCCCAAGTTCCATCCACCTTTCAGGCAGGTAGCAGGCTGTGGGCTTCTTTCCTCAGGGGAGATTTGCGGCTGGGCTGAAAGCACAAGTTGTCTACGCTTGGGAAACCAATTTCTTCCCTGCAGGTCTTCTCAGGGCCCTTAAGTATGCTAATGTGTCTTGCAAATCCTCAGGAGGGAAGCACGATCACAGAAGCCAACTTTTAATAACACCTCCTGTGACGAATACCCCAGTGAGCACTGTTAAAGGGAGCCAGCAAAGATTTTTGAGCAGAGGAGCAATATGATCAAATCTTAAGTTTAAGGCTATTGCACTGGGGTTGGAAAATCTAGACTCTCAGAGATGGTTGAACACCAGCAGCGGGGCAAGGGTAGGTTCTAGAAGGCTGGGCCTCCATGGGTAGAGTAGCCTGTGACTGAGCAGAGCTATCTGGCATTCAAAGAAGCTGCTCTGCGGCCTCATCGACCCTTGCATTTAACAGGTATGAATTAGGCCCCGACTGTGTGCAGACCCTCTGGTCTCCCAGCCTGCTGGTCCTCCAACCTAGAGAGCCTGGCCCAGGGCACACCTCCTCCCTCATTG
Source organism: Mirounga leonina (assembly GCF_011800145.1). Taxonomy (NCBI): domain Eukaryota; kingdom Metazoa; phylum Chordata; class Mammalia; order Carnivora; family Phocidae; genus Mirounga; species Mirounga leonina. Next base: position 8,967,394 of record NW_023270305.1, on the reverse strand, counting down.
TCCGCATCTCTGGGCAGGTTTTCTGTTCCATGTGGATGCGGGTCCAAGCCATCTGGGACCTGACGCCCTGGTCCCTCTCTCCTTCCCTTTAAGCACACAAAGACCTAGGACACATATGAAGGTGACTAGAACCTTCCTGGTGCCTCAAAGCTGAGCTGAGGCCCTGCTGCTCTGGCCCAACAAAGCAATTACAGGGAACTCAAACGCATTCCTTTTGGAACAAAGACTTCTATTTTCCAACTCCCAGGGGTCCCAGGCGGCATAGACACATTCCTGGAGGCAGTCATTCTCAAGAATTCAAGAGGTTCCGTCTCAGTTGAAGGCTCAGGGCAGTTTGCAAGTGCTGATTTGGGGGAAATAAGACCCAAGTATCAAACCCCAGCAGATGAGACTGTGCCGGACAAGGGCCGTAAGGAGGCTATAAATGGGGTTGCCCAGTCTTGCTCCTCAGGTGCAGGATGGAGCCCTGCAGGAGAGTGGCAAGGACCCTATGGGCTGGGGAGTGGTGTGCAGAGATGGAGGGCAGGAGGGGCAGGGAGCTGAGCCCTGGGGCTCGGGGCACCTGACTGATAGTAAAAAGCCCTCTCTGCGGTCTTCCCCCAGGGCTGCTAAGAATCCAAGTGAGATATTTAGATGCAGCAGTTTGTAATCGGGGACTCTCTGATGCAGCCCCTTCCATATATTAAAAACTATTTTTTTCTTTTTTGTTGTGTTTTTCTTCCAAGTAATATATATATGATTCATACCCCTATGACCCAGGCCACAAGCCTCACCTGAGTGCAGAGGAGTCCTCTTACCCATATTGTTAGTAATTACAAGGTTTTTTTTATGTTATGTTAGTCACCATACATTACATCATTAGTTTTTGATGTAGTGTTCCATGATTCATTGTTTGCATATAACACCCAATGTTCCATGCAATACAATTTAAAAAAAAAAATGAAAAGAAAGAGCTGAGCATTTCATGGGGTATTTTTGTTTTGTTTTGTTTTTCTTTCTAGTATTTTTAAATTTTATTTCACAGGGTATTTTCTTATGCCACTAAAACATGTCCCTATGTCAAAATGCCAGGTGCCCTCTGCCCAAGGGGAGTCCTCTTGCCCTGCATCTCCCACCCCTCAGCGCACACATGCTTCAGGAAACGGGCTAAGGCTCTAGGGTGAGTCTGGCCCTGAGGTGGCAGAGAGCCTCCCCACCTCCCTCCCTGGGCTTTCTTAGCCAGTCCTGAGCAGCTTCGTAGATCAAATGAACAGCCTGCTCCCATCCAAGTACCCTTTCTGGCATCTGCTAGGCCTTATCCACAAAGGCTCATGGCAGAAATGTATACAGCCGTTCCTTCCTAGTGAGACCCATCTTCCCTCTGGTCCTGGGGGGGAAGGGGGAGGTGGCAATTAAGTACCCTACTTACTACCATGATCTTCTCCTTGCCACAATCAAGCCAATGACTTTGGGTGTCCCAAGGGGCACAGAAGTCAGAAGAGACAGCAGTCCCTTAGGCCCACATCACCTCCTCACAGTCTGTGACTGTGGGCTATGTGGGCAACATCTGAGGTCTTGGGCAACAAGGCTACCATTCAAATGGCAGGTGGCACATGGCTACCATTCAAATGGCAGGTGGCACAATCCAACTCAGCTGCTGCCTCAGATAACCCTGAGATACCGGCTTCCTGAAATGTGGCAAGAGCCCTGGGGTCTCCCGATCCTGCCCTTTCATCTTGGCTCCAGGCTAGGAGCATCCTTCCCCAGACCTCAGTTTCTTCATTTGTAAAGTAAACTCTAGAATCCCTTCTAGTTCCCAGAGTCTATAATCCTGTTCTCCTATGGTTGGACATATGTAATGTTTATTTGGGGAGAAAGGGATTTGGGGGGGGGCTTTGAAAGTGTAACTTCACACTAGTAGTCATTTTGGATGACATCACACGAATTCAGGGCTAAGTGAATAGCTAGAATATTGCCGTAGCATGCTTTCTATGGGGACAACAGAATGATTTGGGAAGCTTCCTGTCCCTTAAAACATGTTTTGAGCACAGACTTTCTTTCTCAGCTTTACTTCTGAAATGGAATTTTGCCCCTTTCTTCCAGACTAGAGGGACAGGTCGGGAGACCCCCTCCTAGGTCCGCTCAGAATGCAGGGTTGGGGGCGGGGGGCGGGGACTAGTGGTGAAACTGGAGTGAGTGAATCTGTCGACGGAGGGACGGGTCTTCCAGCCAGATGCCTCCAACACTGTGCTTCTCTAGGGCTAAGGCACCTAGTGCTCTGGGGGAGCTTCAGGCAAGCCTCACACAGCTGTTGGGGCCGAGTGGGGACAGATAGTCATTTAACCCTTTGGGCATCAGCAACATTCCCTTTCAGCTTTAAGAGCTGCCAGATGCCAAGGGGGCCTGAGCCAAGAGGGTCAGCAACATCTGGTGATACCGGCAAATATGAGCAGGCTACACTCTTTTTTTGGAACACAGCTGATGTGAAACAGAGTCTTGAATTAAGATGGTTCATAAATGTAAGGAGTTGCTACTGAGAATCTCAATATCTCCCCAGATATTTTAGGGTTTAATGCCAAGAGAATGTTCTGGGAGGCACAGAAGGGAACAGGCACTTGAGCGGCCTTCAGGCTATTGAGCAGGGCGAGCATTGTTGCCCAAGACCTCAGGTGTTCCCCACATAGCCCTAATCACAGGCCGTGCAATAAGGTTGGCTAGGGCTCAGCAGGGCAGGAAGCAGCAGGTCCTTCAGAACCTCCAAGTAGGACAGGCTTTGCTGCCCAGTGGAGACTGATGACTCGGGGAGGCTATTTTCAGGGCTTTTCTGATGTGAAGCCAGGAAGTCATACAGTCTCCCCTTGCTTCTCTCTGCAACCGGCCAACACATCCAAGGAACAGACCTAAACTCAAATCGTGAATTGCTAGGTCACAAGAGGACACAAATTAATCATACTATTTACAGAATCCTGTCCACACATGCCAGAGGGAGCAAGCCAGCTGATGCCAGTGACATTTTGTGGATTTCTTGCAGCATGTTTTGCCCATCCTTTTCTTATTAAACATTCAAATCCTCTTCACGTCCTCTAGAACGGGATTCGGTTGTCTGCTCACTGGCTGAGTACCAGTAATCAAAGACACATGCCCTGAGCCACACTGGACTGGATGTCCCCAGGGTCCAAGTTCTACCATTCACAACCCATACAGAGACACACACACCAGGCAGGTGTCATGCAGATGGGGCAAAGCCAGGGCCTCCCCTGAGACTCAGTCTCTCAGTCTCTGCCCTGGAAGTCTTAAGCTTCCCTGCAGAGCTGACCCACCGAGGTCTCAGCACAAAACACCTGATTTCTGCAGGTATTAGTAAGGCAAATGCCACCCCCTTTTTTGTATGGAGAAACTGAGGCCCAGATGGAAGAAGCAGCTGGCGCAATGTCACAGAATCCTGCATGGTAGTCAGTCCAGGTTTGGGGTAAAAACAAAGATGGGTTTCTATCCCTCCCCAGTGAGGAAAGGCGCTCTGCCTGGCCTGAGGGAGCACCAGCAACCTGGGCTTTGCCTTAGCTCTCTACCCCCGTTCAGGGACTGACCACTGATCACCACTGCCCTCCTGGTACTCTAACCCATAGACACATTCTGACAGTGTCCCTCATGCTCAGAGGCTCAGAGCTTTGTGCTGGCTCCTGACAGGAATGTTCAGGAATCTTGCTAGTCGGGTATTTAAAGGTGGGTGTTTTGAAATTGACCATGTTGGAAATGGTAATCAGCAAATGGCAAAAGCCACAAATCAGGGATTTTTCTTTTTCTTTTCTAGAGAATGGTTTATCAGCACATCACTGCTTGCCAGACAGGATCACTCGGACTTCAACAAGACCTCAGGCCTCTGTGAACGGAGGGGATTTATCAAAGGGTTCGTGGTTATACAAACAGATGCTAACTCTGGGAAGCACGAATATGATTTTTAGGAAGGCTATCAGGTAGCTCCCAGAACCCACAGGAAATATGGAGAATCGGGATCAGGAAACAGGCTGGAACCCAGGGTGGCAAGGCAGGGTGTGCTGGTCCAGGCCACAGGAGGCTCACCTCCAAGCTACTGGATGCTCGTCACAGGCCCTGCCACCAGGGGGCACTGGACCTGAACCTATGGTGCTTTCACCTTCTACTAGAAAGAAGTCTAAATAGCTCCTGCCTCTTGGCATCCCTTGCTCTGGTTCTGAATGGGTGCATTTGATTGGCTAACCTTAAGTCCTAAATCTGCAACCCCCAGCAGTCAGGGTCTTAAGGAGCAATCTCAAACCATTTCTGCTTCCGGAGCAGGAGGTGGGAGGCTCACACCTAGTAGTTTCCCAAACAGACAAAATCCTGAAAATGCCTACTACAGAAACACTCTCCTCAGACCTGTAGGCTGATGAGTGGATTGGTCCTAGAAGCCTCCCCTCAAATCTGCTCCCACCTTGACAAAAATGTTTCCCCTCCTCTTCCCACTTAGTTGGGATTTTACAACTTAAGTCTTTCTTTTACCCAATAAGATCCTTCTCTGAAATGGAATAACCTTCCCCATTCTTCCAGGGCTCAAGTGGCATATTACTCACTTCAGTGTGCATCTATGTAATCTGACATTCTCCTTTTATCTCCTTGATTCAGCTCAACTAAGAGAGTGGGCGCCATTCTTAATCGCATACATTAGTAGAAGAGTTAAGCATGGATAATCCAGAATAGCAGGTAACCCAAGAAATATTTCCATGTGGCTCTGGGTTATGGCATATGAATTTTTAATTATAAAAGGAATTAGAATTGCCTATGTAAATTGTGACTTCACAATCAATGGAGATAGGGCTGCCATAGCCCACAAGTCCAAGAGTGCCTTTCAGCCTATAAACTATAAAATGGACGGTACCACTTGTGCAGTGCACAGCTTGTGCAACTGTATATGGTATCTCTGGAGGAGGCTGTTCAGGGCTTTCCGGGCAGTAGGGGAAGATAGCTAGGAAGAGACAGCAACCAAAGATCACATCAAATTGATCACATCATTGGGAGAGAATAAGATTTAATACATAAAATTTAAATGTACACACAGCCCACAAACACCTATAGTAAGGGCTCTTCACATTCACCCAGACCTACCCTAATTTGTATAAAAAGAATCAGGAGAAGGACCAAAGAATTTCTTAGTGCTAATTAGGCTTATGAAAAACAAAGGGTTAGGGACTGTTTTAGTATTCGAGGATGGGCGGGTGGGAAGGGGATGGGACTGCTGGTAGGCAGGTGGAAGGACACTGAACTGCTCATCAACCTATCCTTCAGGCTGTGGGAGTCACAAGGGGCTAAGAGACAAGCACATGGCTTGCCCTGCTTCCCCAAAGGCATGTTCCTTTATAACAAGGGAAAGAAACTTCGAGAGTAACAAGTACCCAATGTAGGAAGACTTTGGTCTCTAAGTGATCCCACGTTTGCAATCAACTATTGTTGATTTTACTCTGAAATGAGGAGGCAACTCACCACTTTTCTCTTGGAGGCCACAGTCACAGGCCTGCCTCAATCTTCTGGTCATCCCGGCAGCCCACGCATCCCCAGCAGGAGTCTGAGCTCAGCCAGGCCCAGGCTGCAGTGCAGACCTCCAGGGCATCCACTGGGCCCTTGGGATGAGGAGGCATGTGGGCCCATCAGCCTCAGAGCTGAGCTCTCTAGTTCAAATGGGACCAAGCTGGGCTTAGCCCCTGAAACCATAGAACAAGCCCTCAGCTTGTGGTTACCAGATCTGCGCTCCAATCCTTCCACCACCCAGCTCACAGAGTGGCTGAGAGAGCCCCTTCCCTTTCTAGGCTTCAGAGGGAGGCTGTGTGAGCTCTTCCTCCTCCCTGGTATGGCCGCTAAAGTTCTCAGGGAGCTCTAGAAACCGACACCTGACCCATAACTACACACGCGGAACAGCACCGACCCAAGTGCAAAGTTACGTGGCCCTGTGTCCCTTTTTCCCTCCTTCTTTGGCCACCTCCCAAAGCCCATTTGCTCAGGATCAATCCAGACTCCTGGTATCATGCCCTGCCAGGTAGGACCTCTCAAGGATTAAACAGGAAACATGAAAGTAGGCATGTCCCTGAAGAAAACACCAAAAAAAAAAAAAAAAAAAAAAAAACCTGTTTAATAATCCAGCTGAGGGAAAGGGCTTTGTAAACATAAAACACACAAAACCTCAAAATCCACAAAATATGAGATTGATAAATTTGACTAGATTTCCATAGAAAGAAGAAAAATGCCAAACAGCCAAAATGAATAGATAAATGGAAACCTAGAAAAAGTATCTGGAACTCCTATCATCATACAGGTAAAAGATGAATTTACTTAATACTTACTGGCGTGGTGTTTGAAGAGGTCTAATAAATAGCACGCCTTTTCCTACTACAATTCCAAATCAACTTGTAATAGGAACAAGAGTAGGCAAATGAGGATCCAAATATCAGCTTTGTTACTGACAGAGCTGTTGGAGAACGCTACTTAGGTGGGCAGCCCAGAGGTGTCCTCATGCTGGGCCCCACGATGAAGCAGATCGGCCCACCAAGACACGGGTAGCTCTGCAGTGCCTTCATTGCTAAGCTTAGGGCAGAGCCGAGGGCCCCCAGGAGCACCTGTGTTCTGCAGGCAGGCGATCCCAAAGGGCAGGGGGAGAGAGGTAAGGAAAATCTACTTCCTCTTCCCAAACTTACTGATCAGACCATTTACACCTCTTCTCCACAGTTAGAGTGAGCGAAGGGGAAGGGGGCAGAAAGAGGACAAGATTTACACTTACTGATGTCCCTTTACTTGGAACTATAAAGCCATGGAGAAGAGAAATGCCTCTCTCTCTTCCAACAAATCCCAATAAATCAGTAGAAAAAGCCATTATACAATAGAAAAATGGGAAGAACATGGGGGCAAGTTCCAAGCCTCAAGGGTCTTCACCTGTAAACAAATCAGGCTGGAGGAGATGCTTTCTTAGATCCCTCTGGGCCCACAAGACCAGGTAAAAATAGATCTCAGGGCTTGTCTCAGTCAGCTCAGGCTGCTATAGCAAAATACCATAGATCAGGTAGCTTAACCAACAAACATTGACTTCTCACCATTCTGAAGGCTGGAAAATTCAAGGTCAAGGTGCCGGCAGATTCAGTGCCTGGGATGGGCCCTCTTTCTGGTTTGCAGACAGCTGCCTTTTTGCTATGTCCTCCCATGGCTGAGAGAGGACTCTGGTCTCTCTCTTTCTCTCTTCTTGTAAGGGCACTAATCCATCATGGGATGGACCTCATCTAAACTCGTTTATCTACTACAGACCCCCACCTACAAATACCATCACACTGGGGATTAGGGCTTCAACATATGAATTTGGTGGGGATGCAAACATTCAGTCCACAGCAGAGCTGATAGACCCATAGAGCTGCTGAAAACCAACTTGAAAGAGTATATTGTGCTTATCACACACCCTCCTTACAGCCCTCCCCTCCCTTCCCTTCTGTCTGACCACCTGCTTGCTAGCTAAAGGCGTGGATTGCAATTCTGGGGAACCTCAGTCTCTCTTCCAAGTCTTCATTCCCAGACCATTGCGTAGCCTGAGCCTTCACACCCATTCTTCAGGGAGAGTGAGGACTTTGAGCATAAGCCAGAGGGTAACTGGAAACCCCTTTGCTCTTGTGGTTCTCAGATCCACCCTCCTGAGGACCTGCATATTCGAGCTTGTTATTGTACTCATTTGCTGAAGCCAAACAAAGAACTTGCACCTGAAAAACACTGAAACTTGTATGGTACTTGGAGTTCCAGGGTATAAAACTGGAGGTTAATCTTAGACTCCTGCACAAGGGAGAGAGCCGAGGAACCAGAGAAGGAGCTTTCCAAAGCACACAGCTGGTCCTGGTTATCTTCCCAGCTGGGCTGGAGGAGGAAGGGTGGGGTGCTCCCCAAGGGCCAGGCAGCCAACCCATCCCCAGGCAAGGGGTCTGGCCAGAGGAATCCCAGAGCCCAAGGTCCCTGGCAATCCTGGAGCCTGGCATGCAGGGATGGTGGGAAGCTGCTGGAGCCACCTTCCGCCACCAGCCCTCTTAAGGAGCATGGCTTATGGCTCTCGTGACCAAACAAATAGCCAAAAGAGATGTTTAAACCATCAGTGATCCAAGCATCTATTACTGCTCAACAAGCCACTCCAACTTGATAGTATTAAACAATGATCATTTATCATCATCATCATCATCATCATCCTCCTCCTCCTCCTTCTCATCATCATCATGGTTCTAGAGGCTGGCTGGGCTCAGCTAGATGGCACTCTCCCAGGTCCCTTGTGTGGTTGTGGTCAGCAGTGGCTGGGGGCAGGAGAAACTCTTGACGTTTCCACACATCTAACAGACAAAGAGACCGGGACCTCAGCTAACACCTCCAGCATGGCCTCTCCATGGGCACCGCTTATGGTTCTGCCCTGTGATTGAGCTAAGGGGAAACGAGGGCGTGTGGGCCATGGTATCCACCCTCCCTGAATTCAGTCTCCCTTGGAAGATGGAGAAAAAAAATCAAGAAAACCTGAAGAGCCACAGGAGGGAGCATGAGGCGGGCGGTGTGGACAGAGGAGATGAGTTTCTTTCAGCCTAGAGGAGGGGTGCCCTGCTGCCACGATAGACGGGGTGCTGGGGGCATGGCGTACCCTTGACATCATGGGCACTGCCTCCGCTCTGCCTTTGGCCCCACAGGGGTAGCAAGTGTGTTTGCCTTGTTTGTGTTTGTTTTAGTCCATGTTGCTGTCAAAATGGAGTAAATACAGCAGGGTGTTGGGCCCCCAAATAGGAATGGAAGGCAAAGATCTAGGGTGACCTAATTCCCCCTCACCTTGAATCATTTGTTACTCTCGTGGGGGGTTCAAATGGACCCACCTGGGATGCAAGGATCAGAGCTAGCTTAGGAGGCCCCAACTAAGGTATCCGGGAGCTGAAACAGCCCAGGAAGGATCTAAGCCAAATCCCAGACAGTACTGAGCACCACCCAGCTTGACAAGCCAAGTTCAGGTGATGAGCCCAAAGTGAATGGGCTAACCTGAGAGTGAGGGAAGCCGAGGGTCAAAGATAGGCTGGAACAGGACTGAAACAAGGGCCCCATCACGAGCACGGGAGCAGAGTATGGAGTGCCTGGTTTGACCCTGTGGTATCTGGGTGAGTCAGACCCTCTGCCGAACAGCCTGATTTCTGCTTGTATAATAGCAACAATGGTGAAGATTCAGGGAGGGCTACCGTGTGCCAGGCACGCTGCTAAGCAGGTACCATGCCCATTTCCCTTAATCCTCTTAACAACCCTGTGAGGTATTAGTAACCCCATTTTATAGAGGAGGAAGCTGAGACTCAGAGAACTGTGCGCCTCGGCAGTCGGCCCTGTGTCTACGCAGGTGCTCTCCCCAGAGCCACCGCCGAACCCACAAGGAGCCCAGGATGCTGGAGCCTTCTTTGCCCAGTGAGGAAACAAGATGAGTGACTTGCCTGAGGTCCCGCAAAGCTGGTGAGCGATGGAGTGGGGCTTTGAACACATTCTAACTCCCCAGTCTAAGCTCTCTGCACTGCTCCAAAGGCTCTTACTTGGGGGGGTGTCCTCCCCTGCAGCCCAGAATGGTCTGGAACAAAGTTAAGGAGGAAAAGAATGCCAGAGCTCTGCGTAGCCCCAGCAGGGGGAAGAAAGCAGATCGTTAACAGAGGTGAAGGGCAGGGCAGGGAGCAATGCTAACCATATGCCATCTCCCGTTTTTCCCTTAAAAAAAGAAATCACCTTGTCATTTCTTTAAATTACCTGTCCTGAAGAGGGAAGGGAGCAGGTACTCCAAAGAGCTAGACACCTGCTTTCCTAACCGTCTGCTTCCAATCTTATCTGGCCTGGCACATGTCTCCTGTTCCTGGGATGTTTTAAGGGGCCTTCCTAGCTGGATCCAAAGAAAACATTCATTTTGATTACAGAAAAGAGGTGCATCTGCTAGCCTGGATTTGTGGGAGAGCCCATAATCCCTGCATTTTACCTCCTATTAGTCCTCTTCTCCAGGAAAGAAATGTCCTGCTCTTTAAAGCCAAGGCTATAAAACTGTGACAGCTCGCTTGCAAACAGAGCTGATTCTGGAACATGAAACAACCCTTCAGATAAAATATACAGCTCAGGTGTGGGAGTGAGAGGGCCGAGGTCTTAAAACCGAATCAGTTGTTAGTTACATTTTGTTTTATGGATCTATCTGGGCTGTTCCCTACTGTAGAACATCACCAGTTCCAACATTTTGGACATATTTCCCATTAGCCCTTTATTTGAAATTTTATGTTTCCCCTCATAAAAACCTTCAGCAGATTAATGTGCTGGGGATGTTTATTTATAAGTACAGCTGGTCTCCCTGCGAGTTGCTTTTATTGTTGGGTTGCCTGAGTGTGCCCTTTGGGCAGCAGAAAAATGGTGGGACTGCAACCCAGCAACCCTCATTATCTCAGAGATGAGGAGACACATGGCGGGGGTGGAACTGAGGGAAATGGAGGACATCAGGCAGGCCTTTGAGGTTTGCCATGCAATGAGGCACCTGGGAGCCTTCTTTTGCCTGCCTGCAGTTGTATGCACTGGGAATGGACTGCGTGGGGCTGATAGGTAGAAGGGGAACTGAGCCGGCTGTCCTCACCTCCCCGGGGGACCTGTCCTGAGGACCCTTCCCTTCAACATATGGGGCCTGGTCGACTTTGTCCGAGCAAGAGCTACTCTCCTCTGAGCTGAAGAAGAGGATCGAGTACTGCCCAAGACTGCCAGGATTGCTCCACCCTTGGATGAACAATCATCCCTTCCTTCTCAAGATACATGATAATCAGACATCTTGAAAGTTTCTAAATTTATACTGTTCTTTCCTTCATCCTCCTGCTTCATTATTTTTGCACTAAAGATGAGCAATATCATTATTTTTAAGCTGGGTCTTTATCAGGTTGTGTGTGTCATTTTATTGTTAAAGACCACCAGGTTGTATGTTCTTACTATACATTTGGCTTCATAGGCAACATACATCACGGAAACATTGTTTAGCAATATCACTAGTGAGTATCCCCCCAGCTTCTGCTATCTCTCCCTAGGCCTAGCGGCAACACTGCCCTTTGCTAGGAAGTTTCTATCTTCTGTTGGCCTATATATACCACATTTGGGGCCCCTCTGGGGCCATACAATCTACTTCCTCTCCTTCCCTTTGACTAGTCCCCCCAAATCATCCTTTCCCTGGACCACATGTCCTGGTACTCTCCCATGTTCTGACTCAGAATCTGAATGAGTGTTGGCAGGTTCAGTCTGTTCCATCTTCCTTGGCTGGTGGATTGTTCTGTCAGTGAGACCACTAAGCTCCTGTCACACATACCAGCCAGTATGCACTTATGTACTCTTGGCAAAGACCATCACTCAACTCATGCTCTTGGGCTCCAGGGAGAGATACTTTTTATCACTCAGATGTCTTTTGATTCCCCAGATATTACCAGAGGCAGCAGACATGGAAACCAAAGAAAGAAATGGCAAGAGATTGAGATCTGTCTTGTCCTTGCTCTCAGAAATGTTTCTTGATGTCCAAAGCACAAGAAAATGCAATCCAAGGATCAAATATTAAAAACCATTCATGTGGTCTTTGGAGAGGCAAACACCTCATTTCCCAGAACTTCTTATGAGTCCCTCACCTCCTTGCTCTGTAACTGGTGCTCGAAGGCCCTCTGAGTGTCAAGAAATTCATGCCATCCCCCCAAATTCCGGAGACCAAAGGGGGAAACAGAGGTAAGAGCAACTGTGGTCATGGACTCAGGACATTTAAGGGAAAAGATGAACAGTTGTTGGCATAAGTAATCTCTTTAAAATACTAATGATTGTAACAAAGATGTTGCCCTAAGACTTAAAACTTTTCATTAACCCACAATAGGATAGAAGGCCCTGGAAAGTTAGGAAGAGCAGAGACCCATCCCTTATGCATCTGGGGCCTAGACCACACCACACTTAGGTACTCAGTGGGCAAAGTCAATGTCACATCCCTGTTAAGGTGTTCTGATTCATACATGGCCTCACTTCCATCAGCCCCACCTGCTTGATTAAACTCCAGGGTCCAAGTCCAAACTGGCCAAGCTTCCAGATTACAGTTCCTTAGGAGGAAGGAGACTTTCTGTAGAACAAGTCTGGAAGCAAGGCTGGGGTTTTTCCCATGCTGGCAATCACCCTGTCAGGCACTCTAGGCAAAGACCCAGGATGCTCCGGACTCTCAGAGGGTGAAGACCATGACTTAGGATGGACGAGGAAGACTTCCTGAAGAAGAGAACTGAGCCGGGAGGGGAGGTTGAAGAGGCAGTGCTTGAGGAATGGGAGTGTGAGAACTCTGCTTGTCAGTCAGCAGCATATTCGCAGAGCGGGGAATGGACAAGTTCAATGCATAAAACTGATTCAGAAAAAGGTATGGGTACCTGTGAACATCTATGCTTTCCAAAGCTAAGCTAATTTCCACGGTGCAGAACTCCGGGGCCTCTGTTTTAACCTCTCCCACAATGTCCGGGTGCTCCCAGCTGGTGCTCCCAGCACAGGGCGCCCCCCTCAGAATCCTTGCCTCTGACCTCAGGTGGAAATGAATCCTGAGAGGCTCCTTCTTCCAGCTAATACGCCCCAAGAACTGGGTTTTTTCCTTATAATAAGCAACAGAAATGCAATCCTGTCCCTTGAATTCCAGAAACTGCGGTTCTGGTGCTTTAGAGCCCGGACTGCAACAGCTCCCACCAAGGTCAGATGGTTCACACAACTCCCAGGAAGAGGGAGAGGCATGCGGGGAAGGATTGCTCGGGGGACTTGCAAAGACCAAGCTTCCTTCCAGAATTGCTTCTGACCAGAGGTATAGACCGGAGCTGCTTGGGACAGGGCTTGCTGTTCTGATAGTTGATTTTATGGATAACCTGAGCGTGAGGGACTTTGGTTGTCCTCTTCTACCTGGCCCTGAGTCATAGACTGCTGAGCAGGGACAGACCTAGACAGAGCATCAAATTCTTCCCCTGTCACTAGACAGGGTAGAAGTCCAGTCAGACTTCCCAAATAAATGAGAGCCTTTCCCAAAGCTGGGGTGCAGGTAACTAGAGATGGCTTTGGGAAAAGGTCCCAAAGCTCCCACTCTCTTCCAGGCTTAAAGCCTGCTTCATTTCAGTCTAAAAATGCCTCATGCTGTTTGCTGCAGGCCAGTGCCCTCAGTGAAGGCAGAGAGGGCTAACAAAACTCTGTGGGGAGACTCACACACGCACGCACACACACACATGCAGACCTAGCATAGTGCTTAAGGGCATTGTTAGTCCCCCAACTTACTTTGAGGGAGTTAATTCACTTGCTGAATAAGGCTACTTGATGAGTCTCACCTACGAGGAAACAGAGCCCACCACCCTCCCACAAAAGATTCTGTAGCCAGTGCAGAGTGTCCGTGAGAAACAGCACGCCTGGGTGCCTGGGTGGCTCAGTCGTTAAGCGTCTGCCTTCGGCTCAGGTCATGATCCCAGGGTCCTGGGATCCAGCCCCGCATCAGGCTCCCTGCTCAGCGAGGAGCCTGCTTCTCCCTCTCCCACTCCCCCTGCTTGTATTCCTGCTCTCGCTGTCTCTCTCTGTCAAATAAATAAATAAAATCTTTAAAAAAAAAAAAAAAAAGAAACAGCACGCCTCTACGTATGAGGATGTGTGCACCTAGGCAGGCGCCAAGGGCCAGCGCGGCAGGAAGTGCTGCAGGAAGCAGGCTCCAAACAGATCTCGGGGTCGCACATGTCCTGGATATTCTAGGGCTCCCCGATCTCCAGGAGGGTGTGGGCAACAGGCTGGTGGCACGAGGCCAGGAGGAAGAGAAGTGAGGAACATGTCTCCTTGGGGTCCGGCAGCAGTGGTTGCAGCCCTAGAACTGGCCCAGGAATGCTTGCGTGGGGTGGGGGGTGGTCAGCATGCAGCCCATTTGTCGTCCTTCTCCTCCAGGGAGGGCAACGGTCAGCTCTGGACCTTGTGTCCCTCACAACGCAGCCTCCTGCAGCATTATCTTCTACGGGCAACCTCTTCGTCCCTGATCCAAACTCCACATGCCTCGGACCCCCAGGTCTGCCTTCATGACCTTTCCTGTAGCCGGGTCCCTCTCGTCCTGATTCTGTAGAGTCAACTTTTAAAAAATAGGTTGTTGCACAGTTAACAAGGCCAGAGATGTTTTGTTTGTTTGCTTTTATCAAAAAAAAAAAAAAAAAAGTAAAAAGGACCCATGGTATTGTCCCTTTAATATGTGCAGGCCATTAGATTTATTATACCATCCCATCCAGCCAGATTTTTTTGAGATTATCTCTAAACAATATATAACGAGCAATGGAATGTGGGGCAGAGTGTCAGCCTCAAGGGAGAGTGGGAAGAAGTAAGATCACAGGTGAGAAGAGCTTTGGAAATGATCACGCATTGGGCATGCTGAAATGTTTACAGGATTATTCTACCACACCCTGGTCCATGCAGTCTGGATCACCACGGGCACTTTTTCCTGCCATGAGGCTGTCCTGCCTGGACTCCAAGTGCTGACTCCCGGAAGTGGATCAGAGAAGGTGCCGCTGGGTTTTGTGAGGCGTTGGGACAATCACTGCATCTCACAGGGGCTGATTCTCAGTGAAGGGGCTCCAGAGTTGTCAAAAGACAAGACAGGTCTCAGTTCCCTTCCAGTCTTATCTTCTACCCATCCCTGGTGCTGCTTTGTCCATCGATCCCCTGGGGACGATAGGGGATCCTGCAGGTTTTCAAGTAGAGCTGACCTGACCTTTCACATGGGTGCAGCCAGATCTCCACGGGGCGTATAATAGTCACGCAAGTGAAAAACACTCAGCTCCCTTGCAGGTTCTGGGCTGCAAAAGGTGAAGGGAACTCCACGAATGCTATAGTTCATGTTTCACTTTGGATTAGAAGAAAAACCGCAGAAAAATAAACCGTGTCAGTCAGCCCTGCTGTGTAAACAAGGGGTTGATGATAACCCATGAGACAGTTTGCATTTCTTTATGGAGTAGCCAGCAACAAAGATCCAAAAACAAACCTTCTCTTTTACGGTTATTTGGAAAAGGAACAAGGAAAGCATTTGTTTTCCCTCCGGGAGCTGCTACAACCAACCCCTCGCTCCCCGAATAGCCTCTCTGCACAGCAAGCCTGTGGTACTTCTACAGCCTGGACCCCGCTCTGGAGTCCACCAAAGCCCACAGGGGCTGAGCTAAGGCTGCCTGAGCACTGACTCCTGCAGGCTCCCACCCTCAGAGGCGTGGCTGGGATCTCCCCTGGAGGGCCTTGCTAGCCCACTAGGCAACTCTGTGCAAATTAGGAAAAGACAGCCCCTACCTTTCAGAGGCAACCCTGGGTTGGCAGGCAGACAGAACCTTTGCATATTCTAAAAAGGTGCCCCTACCTCCAGATCAGTGGTCTCTCAAGGGCCAGATAACTATTTTAGGCTCTGCAGGCCGGAAGGTCTCTGTACAACTACTGAACCATCTGCCGTTTGTCACATGAAAGCAGCCGTAGACAATACATAAACAAACGGACATGGCTAGGTCCCAAAATATTTTTATTTGTAAAAATAGGCAGTGGACCTGATTTGACTCATGGGCTATTCTTTGCCAACCCCTGCTCCAGATGGACGTAGCCCGGCACCAGGTCTTGCAAAATGGACACTGGCTAAAACTCATCCACTTACCCTTCGATTGGTTACCCTTGTGCAAAACCTACACAATCCTAAACAGTGCCTCTGCTTCTGAATCTTGGGGACCTAAAGGGACAAACTTCTCAGACCTGGGATGGACCACCCCAGTGGTCTTAGCACCCCTGAACCCCCGCCAACTCTCCACTGTTCCAACAGCCTCCAGATCTTGGGGTCAGAACACCAGGGGTACAGACCCAGAGCCCCTTCCTCATTCTACTGAGTGGTCCCAAGCCAGTGAACTGCACTGAGCATAGCTTCTAAAACCAGACCTCTTCTATTACTTGAAGAGATACAAACAAGCTCTGCAAAGACAGGAAGTCCAGCAGAGCCAGATCACTGGGATTCTCAGATGAGCAAAGCAGCCTTTCTCCAGAGATCTCTTCTCTGGCAAAATACCATTTAACCAGTGAATAATTGGTTAAAGTGGAAGATTAAGATAGTTGGCAGAAACAAGTTACTTCTGGACACTTTCCACCTCTTTTTCCCAACCAGTCTTCCAGTTATAATTAAAATATGGCGGTGGTTTCATGCAAACCATGGACAGTCCACACCTTGCAATACAGGTGGAATTGACAGAAAACTCATTTCTTACAGCACCAAAGAACAGCCACAGTGGTTGTTTGCACGAACTGGCCTGACTTTAAGTGGAATACTTTGTTGTATTACTCACCCTCCATTTGACCTTCATGAATATCAAAACCTTACTACCTTGTATCCTGACATTTAATTCTTTCCTGTCGTCTAATGAGGCCACATTTGGTTAGAAGGTCACTTGTCATTTACAATGCTGAGAGAGACATATTTCAATGAAGCTCCTAATTCACAGCAAGTCATGAAGTTGTGGACAAAGATTACAACATGTGCTGGCCTAGAGACAGCGAAGGCCCTCGGACTTAGCCCCGCCTTTGTGGGATCACACTAAAAGAATGAAAAACAACTGAGGGAGGCTGGCATTCCTGCATGAGCTGCAGAGTCTGGCCGATGTCACTCTAAATTCAATTATCTAGAAGAAAGTGTGGATTCATGTTAATATATTTTACAAGGTCCTATAATTTATCTTTCGTTTTTCTTTATGAATAACAGATTTCCCCTCAGTTAAAAAGCACATTAGGGGTTAGTTGGATGAAAGAAAGACCAAGAGCCACTTGATTTTTCCTCAGTGGACAGGAAGACCATACAAACTCTTTTCCCCAAGATAGCTTGGCAAAGATTTGACAAGGAGAAGTGTGAGGAACTACATGGTAGAGACACAGATTGCAGATGCACCCACACTTCACATTTGGGGGAGGGAAATCAGGTGAATGAAATAGTCTAGATAAAAATGATGGTTGGTGATTACTCCAAACCCTGCCCTGACCCCAGAAGGTGAGGGTACAGACTTTATGAGCAGCAAGAGGAACTGTCCAAATACCACCCAGAATTCAGCCCAGGTAGACACAAACCTGCATGCCAGAGGTGAGGACCTGATGTCAAGGATATGGAGATTGACTTGATTGGGAAAGGCAAACCTTTTCAGATAGCTCACTCATGACACCACTGTATTCTAACATCATCTCTCAACTCATGTATCTGCCGGGGGTCAGAGTTTACCCAAAGACCTCTGATAGCAATGCTTCCTGCCATGCCATGCCCCCTCCTTGCCAACACACACCCAAGGGATGAGATCTCATACTGGCCTCTTTCATGCTCTTGAGGCTGCACCATGTTGTTGTTGATGCAAATCTGGTCAAAAGTAGCTGCGGAGACCCTTGGTGTAAGACTGTGAAGAAGCACTGTCAGTTGTCTTCTCTGATGGAGATGTGAGAACAGAAGAGAGGGAGATCTGGAAAGGGAAGGGGATTCTCCCAATTGGGCCATGGAGGCCCACCTGGGAAGGAGAAAAGGCTGTAGCAGGAAGGGCAGGGAGACATCAAACAGACCGAGTACCAGACTGGTTGAGCTTTTCCCACAGTGATTGGCACAGATTGTGTTTTCCAAGAATGAATTTAATAGGATCTCCCACTCACATGCTTTTCTGCAATGTGATCTTGGCACTCTCCCACCCCCTTGAATCTGAAAGGGCCCTTTACAGCTTTGACAAGTAGACTATGGTGGTGATGGCACCGGGCTGGTTCAGCTTCCTGCCCTGGGCATGCTGGCTCTTGGGATGCTACCTCTGGAAAAATCAGCCACCCTGCTTTGAGAAACCCAAGCCACTTGGAGAGACCAGACGTAAGTGCTCAAGTTGGGTGGACAACACCACCAAGCTCCCAGCTGATGGCCACATCAACTGCCAGCCACAGAATCGAACCATGTTAGATTCTAGCCCAGCTGAGCCTTCAGATAACGTCAGGCCCAACCACCTGACCACAGTCACAGGAGAGACCCCAATGGGGAACAATCCAGTTGAGCCTGGTAAACCCACAGAACTTTGAGAGATAATAATAAATGGTTGTTTTAAGCGACTAAGTTTCAGAGTGGTTTGTTGCATATCAATAGATAACCAAAATGTATGGTATGGTGTGAACACTGGCAATTAGAATTGATGCCGACTGGCAGTAGGGCTGGAGCAGAGTCCTTAGAGATCTCCTGCTGTGTCAAATGTTTATCTTTTAATTTCTGGGGGAGGGCCAAGGTGGCAGAAGGGCGCTCAGGGAGATTGGGGCAGCAAGCATTTCAGTATTTTAACACCAGTTATGGACAAACTCGTGGGCACCAGCTGGGCATCATCCCTGGCATCCATCATGCTAGAATTCATGCCTACATCATTGCTGGGCTGTGTCAGATATGGAAAGACAACATACACCCAGATCCTAGGACCCAACACTTTTACCATTTTTGTACCTTTTTCTATCCATGATTGCACTGGGTCTCCACAATAGTCTTGAGAGGCTGATGTTACTGGCCTCCATTTGACAGGTGAGGAAATCTGAGCTCCAGAGAAATTAAGTAGGGATGGAGGCAATAATGGGAAGTATATTGGTTGGGATACTTTATTTCTAATTCTGGTTTTGACACCACCTCAGTCAAGGGACCTTAAGCCAGTGCTGTGACTTCTTAGAGCCTCCCCATCTCTCAAGTGAGAGAAATGGAAAGATGATCCCTAAGGACCCATCTGGCATTACCATTCTCTGATTTTCTGACTTGCCTGACATCACCAGGAAGGAGACAAAAGAATCAAGACATGGTCTCAAGGCTCCTGACTCCTTGTCCAATGCTCACATGACTGCCCCACAGCTGTCTTCCTAAGACATCTCAGTGTTATTATACAATGGGGAAGCCAAATCCTATCCCTAGCTCCTATATAGGAGAATATATTCGGGTCTCATCCAGATCTGCTTCTGCCTCTGGCCCTGGGCCTTCTGTCCTGATATGCAAGGACTAAATCCCCACCTTCATGCTTTGTAGGAGAGTACATATGGGGATAAAGAGAGAGGAGGATGGGGAGAGAGATGAGGTGGGGAGTTGATTCTGAATCTCAGCCAGATCTGCCCAAGCTAGCTCTGAGTAAATCCTGCAGCCACCACACAGGAAGCTGCTAATCAGGGCAGACACTGCCTCATTCAGGGGTCCAGGGCCCCTGTCCTGACCTAGTCTTAAGGCAGCATTGGGAGGTGATGAATCTCTCCTGAGATTGTGTGGTTTCCAGGAAAGCATTCCAGAATCTGAAACCGGCTTCAAAGGAATGCATATCTGCTCACTCCCTCCATGGCTGGGAACCAGCCCAGGGCACCTTATTCTTATTAGGCTGGAGATGTCTTGGACACTAAGCTTGAAAAATGCACCAAGGATTTTGACACAGATGGGGAATGGTGTAGCTATGCAGAAGACCCCTAGACTTTGTTGGCAGCACTAGACTTTCTCTGAAAGATTTTTGGGGCAGTAATTTAATTCATCTTCATTTCACTTTTTCTAGCTTTGAAATAAAAATGAAAAAAATTTTTTTCATCTGATAACCTTCCTATACCTGTGAGGATCAGACAGAGTAGAAGCTGACGCATCCATTACCTGCTCAAAGGCGCAATATGAAGAATACTAGAATCAAATGTGAAGGAGAATCTCCATGTAGGGAACAAAGAAGAGTGTCCAAAATAGGCTGTCAGAATAAAGGAGGCCTGAAGTGAAAATTAGGTTGGAGAATTGGGAAAGATCAGGTTGGAATGAACAAATACGATTGAACAGGTATGTGGCCCAACCCTTCCTCTTCCTCCCTCCCCAGAGTACATATGTGTGGTGAGCATGGTGAGAAGGAGTGGGCAAGTGCATCATTATAGCAAAGGTGAAGGGGCAGGTTATTCTTTATTTATTATTTATTTGCCCTCATCTGAACCTGGGTGTGAGGCTTCTGGTGGGTGTCCCACCTCCTGATGTTTAATTTTAGGTATCAACTTGACTAGATCACAGTACCCAGATATGTAGTCAAACACTAGTCTAGGTATTTCTGTGAAGGTATTTTTTAGATGACACTAACATTTAAATCAGTGAACTTTGAATAAAGCAAATTACTCTCCAGAATGTGTGTGGGCCTCCTTCAATCAATGGAAGGCCTTAAGAAAAGTTTGATGTCCCCCCAAGAAAGAAGGAATCCTGCTTCCAGTCTGCCTTTGGACTCAAGACTGAAACATCAACTTTTCCCTGTGTTTCCAGCCTATTGGCCAAACCTACAGATTTTTGGACTTGCCAACCTGAATCATCACATGAGCCAATTCCTTAAAATAAATATATCTTTGCATATCTAAATCTATATCTATATAATATATGTAAGTATATGTCAGAGGAGAATAAAAAAGAAGTGATTGGAATGACATCAGGTTGGTGATGAAGTAGACTGTGAGCAGATGATGAGAGCCCCATGGCAGACTCATTTATCAGCACCTCTTTCTCAGCATACCTAGAAAATGTATACATCCCACCAAGACCTGTTCTCTGCCCTCCTCTCCTTCCTCTCCTCTCACGTGACACATTTTGCCTGGTTGATCTAATCTTCTTTCATCTCTTCAAACCACATTCCCTTCGTGGACAATTCCAAACCTCTATCATCAGCCCTGACCTCTCTGTTGAGCTCCAGAACCATGTGCCCAACTGCTACTGGACAACCCTTCTGGAAGTACTACCGGCACCTCCCAGTAGTACCGTACATCATCCCTCCTGCCCCAAAACCCTGCCACCCCTCCTGGTGAATGGCATTATCATCTGCTCAGTTTCCCAAGTTATTATCTTGAGAATCAAGGATGACTTCTTTATCCACCCCAACTTCCACAGCCAATACTCACTAAATCCTGCTGGTGTTGCCTCTTAGGATCCTCCCCATGATAAAGTCACTGCCCTAATTCAGTACTCATCTCTGGCTTGAACTATCAAGTAGCCTCCAGTTGGTTTCACTGGTCCCACTTACAGTCTATCAACAGGATACCCCAAGTTGACCCCCTTGTGTTTAGATGCTTTCTAAAAGGAGCGTATTCCTACTTCTCAGAGGTGATGAGAATATACTGGTGTGAACATATCTGACTCAAGGGTGGCTACTTCCAAGTAGTAAGGCATTTTGAGTCAGGCTCCTCCAGGCATCTCAGGGATGCATCATTTTTACATTCTTGGGTTTGCTCAGATCTTTTGGTCAATCTTCCCACATCAGTCTAGAGAGCCTAAGCAGCATCTTCTTTCCCTCAAACCTACCAGGCATTCTACCCCAGCACAAAAATGGAGGCAAGAAAAATACTCCAGATGACATGGGTGAGCTTCAAGGCACATTTGCAGTGTAATGTATCCTCTGGGGGAGTTGGCCTGAGCTATCAGCACCTTGGAGAGCTCCAGCTCTGACCTCTGTTGGGGAGCTAACTGGACCAGAGTCCTGGATTCTTCTGAGGGAGGTGGCAGAGAAAGGAAAGTGTTGGTTTTGAGCACCTCCGTTAGCCAGCTACCCAGCCTGGTAATTTCTGGGATCCCAAAAATACAAATGGCCCTGAAGTCAGCCCAGAGTTGGGCTTCAGGGGTTCCACAGTCTCTCCTCAGGTGTCCACAAGAGGTTGGTGGTTATGATCCTGAATCACAGCTGAGCTAGTTTAACACTGAAGACTAGTGCTCCACGAGGTTCTGTGCCCAGACTGCACAGGATCCAACAGCTTTCATGATTTCATTTCAGGTTAATTGCCAGTGAAAAGACAATGAGTTACCCCATCTTTCTGGACTATTGCCACTTGTGCTTCCTAGAGCCTACCCCTGCCATTCCCACTATGACCACTCCAGCATCTCAGCCCCAGCACCACAGGATGAACTGGACAGCAAGGACATCAGGGATGTGGAGGCTTCACCTGCCCTCTGGCTCAGTGCCCATTTGGGGAGAGGAGGTGTTGCCTCTGGTCACATGCTCAGGGAACCCTGAGGAGATTCATACACTGGGTCAGTCTCTGCCCTGCTCTTTGTTCCTACTGGACCAGAAGCCTCTAAACCTGCAGTAGAAAGGAGTGGGTCTCCAAGTAAAGACAACATATGTCTTTGGGATGACAGCAAATGTCTTTACTCCCTGGAGATAACACAATGATTGCTCCACTCACCTAAGCTCCCTCAGATCCAGCCCTGCCCT
The DNA here is from genome assembly GCF_011800145.1 of Mirounga leonina. Classification (NCBI taxonomy): domain Eukaryota; kingdom Metazoa; phylum Chordata; class Mammalia; order Carnivora; family Phocidae; genus Mirounga; species Mirounga leonina. The sequence continues at coordinate 8,945,159 of NW_023270305.1, read as the reverse complement.
GCCGCCACCCTCTCTGACTTCTGCTTCTGTGTAACAGCTCTGCTGAGTCCCTGTAGCTGAGATATCACAGCCTCCCATCTGCTCACAGCGTGTTTGACGTCTCCAGTGCCCCATGCAGTTTTCACAACAGCTTGGATATGTAGATAAGGCTTTTTTGTTATCTCTCCTTACAAATGAGAAACCCCTGGAATAAAGGTTAGGTGACTTGTCTAGACACACACAGCTCCTGACTCCAGTCAGGGGCTCTTTATAATTCCTTAAAAACTGCCATTAAACCAGGACCCCATGGTGGTGCCCAGAAACACTACAGCATGAGCTTGTAATGCTGCCAGTGAAGGAAAAAAAAAAAAAAAAACAGAAGTAAGAACCCTACCTTTTGAAGATTATACTCATCTGCCCAGTTTGTGCAAGTCCGTCTATTACTCTGCCTTCAGACCACAAGCAAAAACCCAGTTCACTGGAAGCCAGTCAGCAGCTTCCTCTGAGGTTTTGGAGATTTCCTGGAGACATTTCCACCCCCTCACACATAAAGGTCAACCAAGGCTCCAAGAGAAAGAGCAATTCTTTTTTAAAAGACTCCCTGGCAAACATTTTGATCCCTATTTATTTTGTCAGACTTGCCTTTAACTCTTCAGGTACAATCTCCTCAAAAAGAAGATTTGAATCCAGCAAAGGGAGATATATTCAGCTTTGCCCTTGACTCCAAGTCCCTGAGAGACATGGCCATACAGAGAAGATGTTCCTGATTAGTCAAGGAAATTGGTAGGGTGGAGGGGGGCGGGCCTCACCGTCCATAGCTGTGATCAGCAGCAACCATAATGGTACACATTTTGGTCTCAAAGGATAACATTTTCCTTTAAGTTTGGTTACAGTTTATCACTCCATGTTGTATCGTTAGCCATACTGGACCAGACAAAACTCAAGGCCACGTGGGGTACCCCATGTTGAAAGCCAGTAAATTCACATTCCCCTCGTCCTCTTCCTCTTAGTTCCCTGCGCCTATAAACAAATGCAACATCATACAGAATTAGCAAAGATGATTTATAGGGCAGGCCCGCCTTATTCTCTATCAAGGAAAAAAACTCTTCATTTTCGTTTGATGACTCTTGAGGCCCAATTAGAGGTTTGCTTTGGATAATAGATGTGTTCTTGGAGGTATGTGGGTCAATCACTTTCTGTACATGTGACTCTAATCCTATCTGAAATTTGCTCTTTAAGAAAGCTCAGGTCTGAGCCTTTTTACGAAGAGAAGATCTCTGTTCTAAATTGAAGAATGAACCTTCACCTTTATTGGTTAAGGATGGTCAGACCCAGGGCTATCCCTGTCCCAAGGGGAAGAAAACAGTGTCACTTCAAAATGCCCCACAGGATTAGGCTCTTTCTTCACCTGCTTTATCCTGGGGCAAAATAGGTCAAGATGGCCTCATTCTTTTGTTAATTTCTCTCCTTACCTCTCAGTGATCCTGTCCTGCAATTTCAGTTTCTCAGGGCCCTCAGGCTGTCTCTGCTCTCAGGGAAGAGGCAATGCCGGCCACTTACCCCACCACGACAATCAGACCCTTAGCTCCCCCTTCAGGAGTATTAGGATCTCTACCCTCCATTCCAGCTAGGGAAGGAGAGGCTCTATTTCCTAGGAAGGGGTTTCGAGTCTTCTTGAAGAAGGAGGATGAATGCGTGGGGACAGAAGAGACTAAGGGAGACCATTAGCCTATTCTCCCTACAGGTAAGAACAAACCCAGAAAGGGCCACTCTTAAAATGCTGCCCACAATTGGGTGCTGAGCTCCTGCCAGAGAGAACCAGAGGTCAGGAGGAAGAGGTTGAGGAAAGCAGTTCTGTGTTGAGCATTCAACATGCTCCAGAGCAAGGCTTTTCTGGCCTTCTTGGGGGAAGTGTGGGAAATTCTGGGTCCCTCTTTGCCATGGCTCACTGGGGAGGTGCCATCTGTGAGCTGGGAATTCACAAGAGGTCACTACTGCCTCATGCGGGAGACAAAGTGTGAGATCAGCCCAACCAGGAAAAGCAGGAGTTGGGAAGGAAGCAGCGCTAGCTCTTGATATTCAACCCGAACACTTGGAAAATGACCCATCATCTCTGCCTTAAACTTTTCCATACGCTCAACATTATTAGAATTTCTCCCTAACTACACAAATCATCCTCAGGATCCGGGACAGCTGGACAAAAAAATGTTTCGCTCCCCACCCTTTCCCTTGAGTTCTTATAATGAAGGTGCTTAGTTAACACAAATTACCAGCTTTGTTTTTTACTTTTCTGACAGATGAACAAACATAAAACCATCATCAGCATAGAGGCTTGGCTGACCAAATCCGTTTCAATTATCCATCACCAGGGCAGAATTCTCTTGCTGAGATGGGAAGACACAGATGGAGATTTCTGAGTTGTACTGTTCGCTCCAGTAAGCAGCCTGTTTCCTGCTTATCGTGGGACTATAAGAAAGCCTTAAATATAAATCAAACTATGGCAATGGGGTATCTTACTTATTAAAAAAACAAATAACAGGGGCGCCTGGGTGGCTCAGTCGGTTAAGCGTCTCGGGTCATGGTCCCAGGGTCCTGGGATCGAGTCCCATGTCGGGCTCCCTGCTCATCAGGGAGTCTGCTTGTCCCTCTATCCCTCCCCCCACCTTGTGCGCACACAAGGCGCGCACTTTCTCTCTCTCTCTCATGCTTTCTCTCTCTCAAATAAATAAAATCTTAAAAAAAACAAATAACAACAAAACACGTTTTTACTCAGACGAATTAAGAGAGAGAGAGAATATAACTGAAAGAGCCCCAGGGTGGGGTGCAGGAGACCTAGGTTCTCACCCCAGCCCACCACCTAGTCTCTGTGTGGCCTTGACATGTCCTTGTCACACTGAAGCTCTCGGTTTACTCATCAGTGACATAAAGAGGGTGGACTCAATCAATGAGTCATATCAATGCACTCTGGGCCCTAGAGAGCCAAGTTACTCTATGGATTCCAGAAATGTTTTATTTCAAAATTTTGTATTTTAAAAATATCTTTCTAAGTTCGGGATTATAAAATAAATATATTTGTCAAATTGATTTATTATTCATTCCCTTTTTTATTATTTATTCACTTCTTTGTTATACACTTGAAACTGTACAATATATTTGTCAGTAGGATTTAATTAATTTTCATTAATCACTAATAAATATCAATATAGTCCTAAAATCCTGCTTTGCCTGCTTGTGTAGTTCAAGCTTCTATGTAAAATTTCATTTGAAAAAAAACGGCTCCAGTCCTTTACAAATCTTGAAAACCACTGAACTAATTATCTCTAATTTTCCTTCCAGCAAGAGGATACTTTATTCAAATCCTTCTCCGGGGATAGGAGAATTGTATGATTTCAGGAAGTTTCTGGCTTACTCAGAACATTCATAAGAAAAACAAACAAACAAGCCTGATTCCCACATCTATAAATTCCCCTGAATAGCTACGCTCCTTCTCCAAGGGAGAGGAGTCTTGAAGCGGGTTTCACAGCCGCCCTGGCGGGGTGAGCCCACGTTCCATGTCAGTCACCGTGCAAGACACAGAGCGTAGCAGAAACGCGGACTCCGCGGGGTGGATCTCAGAGCCTCGCTGCGGAGACTTGCGGTCAGGGAGCGGGAAGAAGCCCAACCTGGTCCGCGTACCTACTCTGTGCCGGATTCTGTAGCAGGCACTACACACATCACTTCATTTATTCCACGCATTGCTACTCGAAATATTTTGCCATATTGTTTCTCTCTTACAGACTAGGAACTCAAGATGGTTGGTTACCCAGGCAGTGAGCAGACGCAGGTCTCAGACTGTCACCGCCCCTCCCCCTCCAACCAGCTCCGGGCAGGTGGTGAGCAGCATCAGAAGCCCCCAGTGCGGGGCTCCGGTGGGCGGGTAATCCACGCAGACCACCACGGCAGTCAGGGAAGGCTGCAAGAAAGAGCTCACATCTGAGCTGGAGCTTGCCGGATGAAGAGAAATTCTTCAGGAGGCAAAGAGAAGAAAAGTTTCCCAAGAAGAGAAGACGGTGTGAGAAAATCACAGAGAGAACGGGAGTGTGGCTTTTCAAGTGACAAGAGCATCTTATGCTACAGGAATGAGAGGTGTGGGTGAGAACACAGCGATGAAGCAGGTAGGGTGGTGATCTAAGAGCAGAGCATGGCTTCCTAGGACTAGAGACTGAGACTCAGCCTGGGATGCCAGCTTCATGCCACCCTGTGCCACCAGGCTCATCTCCCTCCACCCTGGCACAAGGACCCTGGCTGCCAGCAAGTCAGACTATCCTCTGTGTCTTTGTGCACCTGGCAAGCTTCTTCTAGCGCACCCGTGCCTGGGAAAGTTTTTCCTATCCTTCCAGACCTCACCAAAGCCCATCTGCTAGATGCAGCCATGCCTGATCCCCCTTAACCAGATGTGATGTCCCTTCCTTCTGAATACCTAGAGTTCTTTTATTGGTTCAAAGCTGTGCCTCAGTGGATGAACACACAGTGAATGTTTCTTGGCAAGAAATGTTCTCTGGAAAAGATGCTGAAATGGAGTCTGCGGTATCAGCCTCAATAATATCTCTATGTCAACTTCACATTTCAACAACCAACAAGCCCCAGGCCCTAGCCCCTACTCCTTGTAGCTCTGGACCCTGGAGTCCCTAGCCCTGGAACTGTGGAGCCGGGCGTGGCCCTGGGTGCAGCACAACCCAACTCTTCTGTCTGCATTTTCAGGACATTTCCCAGCCCCATGGCAGAGGTCCAAGCACCTAGGTGGTGCCGGGAAGTGTTTGCTGAACCCGGCTGAACTCTAGTCCCAGCTTTTCCCAGGATATCCCCCTCCTGTGCATTATGCATCTTTTCAAGGAACTCAGGAACTTCTATGACCATATTACTAACTTGCAGGAAATACCGCCATTTTCAGATTAAATGTAGAGTTAATTTTTCTCAGATTAAAGTTTATGTTTCTCCCAGCAAACAGGGTTTTCACTGCAACCCCTGTTTCCAGGCCATTACCCAAGGGCTTCAGTCTGCTATTCAGACCGCAGGCCCAGCTCAGACCACACAGCAGGGCCCGCGCACACACAGCCGTCCTCCCCCGCAGCCTCTGCTCCTATATTCCCTCAGTTCCCCCTCCACCACCCAGCCCCCAGGCATCTACCCTCTTGGGAAGCCTGTGGACCACAGGGCTGTTTGAGTTCCTCTGCATCCAAATAAAGTCCACCTTGCTGGCCAACTTTTTGCATGAGCTCTGTCCCTAAATGGGGGTCTGAGGGCAGAGTGAGCACCTTCTCTTTCTCTCTGATACCCCACTGCCTGGCAGAGAACCGGGCTCTCTGAAGTGCTCAACAGAGACTCATCCTAGAAGCTCTACTTCCTGTGCAGACATGGAGCTGGAGCCCAGAACTCTCTTGGACTGGCCCTGAGGGAAGCATTCAGAACAACCCTCCAAAACAAAGCCTGGCCTTGGAGGCCAGCTCGGCATGCACAGAACATCAAATGGCTGGACATGAAAGAGCCGGGAAAGATGCTTGCTGGAGAGACGCTTAGCCCGGAAAACCTGAAACCATCTACTTGACTGAGGGCCGCTAACCACAGCTTCAGTGAATGATTAATGATTATGGCCAGAGCTTATTGCAAACAGGCATGTGACAGCAGGGCCACTACCCACCCGCAGGCCCTGCCCGTGTGATTGATGAGCCACTGAGGGGCGCAGAGAGGCTGCAGCGGGAATGGGCCGGCTAAGGCTGCAGCTGCCCGGGAGCACCCATCGTTGGGGGGCCCTGGAGGGACACCAGTGTTTATGCTCGGGTGGCAGGCTTATCTCAGGCACGCCATCCAAGCTAACTGGCACTAACCATCTACCTGGGTGATGAGGGTAGGGCTCAAGAGGCCTGGACTCAACTCCCATGAGGAGAGAGGTGCCAAAATGGATGAGAAGTGGCCCCTGGCCTTGCAGCATCTCTATCCGGGGTTGTGCATCAAGAAGTAGAACTATAGTTCCAGAACTACCAAGAGAGTGCAAGGTGATGTGAGAGAAAACTGAGTGCTCCATGCAGGCAGAGCAGGCTGCCCGGCCCCCCACTGGCCCCCCACCGGCCCTCCCAGCACCACGGCCAGCCAGAGACAACCTCCCTTGAGCCTTAGGTCACTTTTCAACACGATTGGCACGTGAGAGAAGAGGGTAACTGAAGCTCCTTCTCTCATGCTTTCTCTGTCCTTCACCAGATAGGGAAGGTAGCACTATGTCCCCACCCTGCCTGCCCCTCCCAACCTGCAGCTTCCAGAATGGCTGAACCAGGCTTTCTATGTCCCCTTCCAAAGCCTTCTCAGTCGGGAGGCAGGTCCTGACTCTGACACGTGGGTTCGGTACAGCGCAGCTGGATTCACGGAGCACAGACTGCGTGAGCTGGCCAAGACACGGCTCCTGCCTTCAGGAGTTTGTAGACTCATCAGCGAGGCAAGCTTCCCTCGTGGGAAACACAGACGGAACAAAGCATAGCCCCCAAATGTGCTGCCAGGAGACAGTGAGGAAAGGGAGAGTGATGTGGAGTTGAGATGCCACTGAGGGTGGCCAGGGAAGCTGAGAAGGGCCCGTGAGGCCCCCCGGGCTGCAGGCCGCTATCCTGTCCAGTCTGGGCCATCTAAGGGCCCAAGCCCACCCCCTCCGACCTGGAGCTCCAGAGGCACCACTGAGCAGGCCTGAGGCAGTGGCAGCTGCAGGTAAGCCCAGCGGGGACCCACGAGCCGGCGCAGAACCGGGCTCTGAGATGACCCAGAGAGCCGCTCGGGAGCCCAGGATGACCCTTGTGGGGGCCTGGCCGCTCTGCAGACTCTGGCTGCGTTTCATCTTAATACACTCCTGCGTGTACCTGACATTGGATACCCGTCCTAGAGCATGCAAATCTAATAAATTCTTGGCTCCTGCAAGTTTCTTTAAAAAATATAAAAGAGGATCATATATAAAGAAGTTGATTAATATACACCCTGGTAAAACAGCCTGGAACATCTGTGTATTAAGTTCATTTATTAAATTACACCAATCTGTATTTTAATGAGTGAAAGATACAGTACTTATTCTGTCATCCATCAAAATAAACTCAGGAAATACTTAACATTATAATCATTTTTCTTGTTTGAACACGAGTTATGAAATATGAATCCCACACTAAGAATGCTGGACTTGCCATCATGATCAAATATGTTTTCACAGGTGCAGCAAATATTCAGTTTTCATTTCTTTCTCCAACTGTTGAAAATATAAACCATGCTTTCTAGTTCGTAGCTGGGTAACACAGCCTTCCCTCCACATGGCAGCCATTATTACAGACTTACCCCACCGTCTTTCTTTCCCCAAACACACTCCTCCTAAAGTTGCTTAGTAATGAAAACACAGGCTTCTGTGGGGCTGCCCCAACACAGCCTCTTTTGGCTCAGGCTGGGCACTGTCCCCTTTTCTTCCATCCTGGCGGCACCTAGATCCTCTGGGTTAGGGCCTGAGTTTCAAAAGCCATCTGAAGCCAACAGGTACACTTGGTTGAAGCACAAAAGACAGTTGGGCTTTGGCCTTATCGTTGAGCTCCCTCCGGCCTTGGGGGACCCATGCCCCGCTTCTGCCCACCCAGAGACCCTTCTCCCCAGACGAGGCACAACTTTCACATGGACTAGAGCCTGAGGAGCGAATGTAGGCTTTACGTGTGTTCAGCTCTCCCAGAATCAGAAACCACAGGGCCCATGGAGCAACACCACTAACAAAGCAGCCAGGCTCCATGAGCCTTGGAAGGCTCTGCTCAGTGGCCAATGGGAGCTCATCGAGACACAGGAGCCTGGAGAAAGGCCCAAACTGGGGTAAGCTGCTGGGTAGAACCACGAGAGGAAGCTATGAAGACCAACTACAAGCTGGCTGGGCTTCTGTCTGCTTAACTCGCCCAGTGGCTCCCCATTGCCAGAAGGTAAGTCATACTTCAGCTGCAAGGTCCCTGCCTGTCTCTTTGATCTCATTCCAGCCACCCCACCCTGGTCCCCCAACACACACACAACACATGCACTCCTCTCCAGCCCTCCTCAACTACTTACTACTGGTGGGCGAATCCTCTGAGCTCCCTCCACCCCAGTCTTCTGCCCACGCCGTTCCCTAGGAAGCTCTTCTGCTCCCCCTCTCCTTCACCTGGGTAATTTAGCTTTGATCTAAGGCCCCACCTGTTGGGAAAACCAGTGAGGGGAGCCACCCATTTGGCCAGTAGGAGTCAGGGAAACTTCACAGAGGGATTGTCCCCAACGGGAAGAAAGGGAAGACATTCAAGGCAGAAGGAACCCAGTGAGCAAAGGCATAGAGGGCAGGGAGACTCCAGAGCTGTCATGGGATTGGAGGAGAGACGAAAGGTAAACAGGTGTCTGCGGGGAGGAGGGCTGTGGGACACAGGACAGGATGAGAGTTGGGCCAGCTGAGGGAAGTCTTGTGTGCTGGGCTAAGGGACTTTTCACTATAGACAAGGAGGAGCTTTCCTTTCTTTCTTTTTTCTTTTTTTCTTTTCAAATTCTCACTTTTATTTTTGGCAGATTTCAAAAAAAAAAAACCCAAGTCCCAAGCTGTGGACATTAAAAATATAAAACAATGGATGCAACCATTTCAGAGTAGTATAATCCCAAAACAATCTCAGTAATCAAAGATTTCCTTCTCATGTTTTTCAAATGTTTACACCTGAGCACTTCACTTCACTTTTGGTGAAGAACATTTAGATTTTTATCCATCGTATAAAGCTAAAAGGGACCCAACCAGTTATGCTCCCTGGATAACACAATGCTAATAAACAATAAGGAGCTTTTGAAGGGTTTTGAAAATTCAAGAGATACGTCCAGATTTAAAGTTAGAAATAAAGAAATAAAGTTTACTTAGAAATGAAGTTTTAGAAATAAAGTTTACTTGGGATTTAGTGTAAAGAATGGGTGTTTGGGGGAGAGGCCTGAGCAGGCAGAGGCTAGGACACAGAGTAATAGAGACAGGTGTGTGGAGCTGGTGTGAAGGACACCCTCCCCGCACTCATGCCAGGGACGACCATAGCAGGTGTTCAGTAGGCCTTCCTCAGGAATGTCACTGATTACCTGGGTTCCCTGTAAGCACAGCTGCAGGCCCCTGCTCTTCTTTGCCCAAGGAACCCCCGGTATCCTCAGCCTGACCTTCTCCCAGGCCCTGAATCTGTTTAGCCCCTGACCTGAAGACCTGCTGATTCTCGCAGGGCACTAACCGAAGGAGGCACCTGCCTAGACCCTTCCCCTTTTCCTACCCCACACTCACCACCACAAAAGCCCTGAGACCTGAAAGAGCATCCTCCTGGATAAGGTTTAGAAACTCCATAGAGGGCGCCTGGGTGGCTCAGTTGGTTAAGCGACTGCCTTCGGCTCAGGTCATGATCCTGGAGTCCCGGGATCGAGTCCCACATCAGGCTCCCTGCTCAGCAGGGGGTCTGCTTCTCCCTCTGCCCTCTTCCCTCTCGTGTTCTCTGTCTCTCATTCTCTCTCTCTCTCAAATAAATAAATAAAATCTTTTAAAAAAAAGAAACTCCATAGAAAGATTGCAGAAATTTATACCCAAGCAGTTCATGGAAAGGAAACAGCTCCTTTTCAGGGTGATTTTCGGAGCAGACACGGCATGGGCACTGACCGACAGAACAGACTGCCCGAATCCCTGGGGCAGGGTCGTGGAGGTCCCCGGTGGTGCTAGACACCCTTGTGAATACTGGATTATGGAGAGGTCCAGGGGGCCCAGGGGAGGAGCTGAGTTAGTTGGGCCAGGTGGGGGGGCAGCATTTGGAGATTCGAGCAGTGGCTATTTTAACATCTGGTTCCAACTGGCTAAATCAGCTCTACTAAGGAGCACAGAAAGACATTTTCGAACTCACCAGTAATCGAGGAAATGCACATCAGAACAGCAACGAGATACCACTTTCTCAAGTCCCATTGCAGGAAGATGTGTGCCCGGATCCCTACTGAAGGAAGGACTTGCTGCCCACCCGCAAGAGTGCCTTCAGCAGAGAGCCTTCTTCAGGCTCAGCCTCAGCTGTCGTGGGCAAAGTGGGAAAGAAAGGCCTGGCCTTTGCAGCCCAGCACAGGACACTGACGGGCAACATTGACTCGAGAGCTGCTTGCAGGGTCAGCCTCAACTTGCCTGGCCTTCCCCAGGCCTGCATCGCCGTTGAGCTTCTTCCTCCCAATTTTCCCTCATCCTCCTTCCCTTCATAGGTGTTGATCCCTAATAAATATCTTCTTGCTCACCAAATTCTGTCATGGTGCCTATTTCTGGAAAACCCAGCCCACAACACAGGGAAAGTCGATTTCACCTTTGCTAGTGATAGAATAAGAGGGCAGAGCCACTTTAGAGAGAAACCTGACCATACTTAGTGCACATACTCCTTCAACCTCAGCACTCCCATGCCTGGGTGTCTATCCCAGGGAGGCTCACTGACGTGTCTCACTCATCCACATGGAGAGGGGGCCAAGGATGGCCAGCCCAGGGCAGGTTATGGGCAATGGAGTTGTCACCAGGGAAAGGGATGTGTGACATGTAGTGAACGTCCATGTTGGGATTCCATGCAACTGAAGTGTGTATAGCAACTCGTAGAGTTCTCAAACACAACATTGAGTGAAAAACAGAAGCAGAACCTAAGACAAGGATCTGAGGGTAACTAGTTTGCTTGAGTAGTGATCACAGGAAGAATTGGTAGGTGAGTGGGGAAGGAAGATGTGGAGGGGAGAAGAAGGGAGGGAAAGAAAGAGTTGGTTAATGAGCAGGGCACTTCTGTGGGCAGCTGGGCCTCCCTCCTGCCGAGGATCTCAGGGGAACCACATAGAGCACACCCCAGGGCTGTAAGAAAGCTGGGTTTTATTACTTAAGTGACTGAGGACTGTTCCCAAGGATGATGCCCACCCTGCACTTCCTACCTGTCCCACTCTCACAACAGAGAAAGTCCCCCCAGAGTCCCAGGAGCATGCAATAAACAGTGAGTGATGAAAGGATATAGGGGTGGGGGCACCAGGAGCAAGTGCTCCAGGAAGAAACTGAGATTTATAGCACAACACCTTCTGCAAAGTAAAAGCACACCCTGCATTTTAACTGGCTATCCATAGGTCTAAATGAAATTATGGTTTGAAAGTACATGTATGAAATGCACAGAGCACTGTTCTCATTACCTACTGTTCAGCCGGTTGCCCAGTATCCTATGAGTCCTGCAACCATGACACCAGACACAGGACAGATGAGACTGACAGCAGTTTATTAGTCACATGTACTCACAGCCGTGGGGAGGAGGACACCACACACCACACAGGGCCATTGGGGGCCGCACTGGGGAGCAGAGAGAACCACCAGGGGCTGCAGGTAGCAGACATGTAGTAACTGGAGGGTGGGGTGCCCCTGGCTCCCATGGGAGAATGGGATTGGCTTGTTTGAATAATTCCACAGGCTCGCAGGAGGCAAAATCATTAGTTCGAGGACCAAATGGGGTGCAGCTTGTCCAGCTGGTAGGGGGACTAACCAGGACAGGGAGAGTTTCCTGCGGGGTGGGGACATGCCTGGTGAGAGCAGGGAACTCACAGCTAGGCCTGTGGGGTTCTGTGAGGCTCAGAGAAGGCCAGGCAGCACATAGCATTTCAGGTCTTGCAACATAAGTGGGTTCCTACAGAGGGAGAGAATGGGACAGAGATGGAGGAAAAAATAAAACAAAAGACCTTGATGTCAGTGTGACATGAACTAGGGCATATATATGTACTTCACTTCTGTACACTTGAGGTCCTCAGAAATAAATAATATTATTAAAAACAACAACAACAAGCAAGAAAGAATGAGGTTCGGCCTGGGGGAAGGGATGGGCTAGGCTCTCAAATACAACCAGGCTATAGGCCAGAAGCTTGTGTTCTCAGTGGGACAGAAAATGCTATTTGTTACAAAATGTCCTGAGAGTGATTGCCCGTTGAGATAACAAAAATAGAAGGAAATAAAACTTCAAACAGAGTTTAATGGCTAAGCTAAGCCAGTTGGCTGGTAAGGCAGGCTGCTCTGTGTGTGAACAGACCGGGGTGAGCAGCCAATAGGGCCAAGGGGCTGCAACAGGGCTCAAACTTGTTTTCTCTGTCACTTAGACACTTTCCCCAGGAACAGCGTTAGTGTTACCTTCTGGAGTCCACAGGGAGCCATGCAAAGACCTGGACATCCAATAAAATATAATGAGGCAGGTTATATAATCATGAAGCTTCTAGACATCAGGGCTTTTCAGAAACATTGACAGGGACAGGCTGAGGTCAGCCACTGTAGATAACTTCTCCCAGCCTGTATCACTGGCAGGGCGATAACAAAAGGGGTGTGGATCATCCCAGCACCGTCTGAGATAAAGCAGGAATCCAAGTTCAGTCTGGGGCACCCACAGACCTAGAGTCCCCAGATCGGGACCAACGTTTCTATCAAAGGAGCCCCCCAACAAGAAGTAAGTGGTCAATCAGGCTGAAGGGAATTACATGGAACCCACATCCAAACATGTGGAGGGTTCTTCCCTGCTGCCAGCTGTGAGCAATCAGACAGCTTTATGATGAAGCAATTGTTTCTTAAGGACTTTGCATCTTAAGGACTTCAGGAGGGCTCCCAGTGACATACTTCCCTACCTCACCCACAAAACAGACTCCATTATCCATTCACTTGACCTGAATTTACAACACACTCATTTGCCCATCTTATAATAGGGAAATGAAATAACATCATTCATGGTTCTTAGTGTAGTGGAGGAAGGAAAGAAGGCAGAGCACTCATAATAAAACACCAACCACACACACACACACACACACACACACGTTATCACCAAGCCCAAAATCAGCAGAGGAAGTTGATTCTGTGGGAGTCTGAAGGTGGGCCTCAGAGTCACTGGGTCAGGAAGATAGGAGAAGGGATACGTTAAACACAATCCCTGGGGAACATTCTAGAATATGTGGCATCCCATAAAAGAGCTGTTCTGGATTGAGAGACACTCTCACATTCACATTCACATAGGCACTCATTTATCCCTGGCTCTGGTTGAGTCGATACGTATAATGGAAAATATGCCTCTGTAACCACACCAATCTTTCAGAGCATGCACACACGGTCCTAACTGTGATGATCTGACACAAAGTTCAAGGTTATCCAGCAAAGTTGCCCGGGGATTCAACCACACCCCAGGTCCCCAAGACACTGCTTTCCCTAAGAAACACAGCTGTGCAGAGACACCAAAACTTGGGAAGGGCTACAAGGTAGAAAAGAGGCAGGTATCACCCAGTTTCCCTGTGCTCCACATCTTGTAACAGCTGTAGACCTGGCTCACAGCCTCAGGGATAAACTGCTAGCCAACTGCTCTTGGGCCACAGGCTCTGAGAGTCAGGGCATAGGTGTGACGGGTCCTCTCTCTACCACTGATGTGCCTTGGCCAAGCCACTCCCACTTGTACTTTGCTCTGCCCAGCCCAGCAGAGGGCATTATGAGGTTCAGATGAGGAAATAGGAAAACAAATGTTTTGTGAAATGCAAAGTTCACACAATCCTACATGGTTAGGAACAGCCATCCAAAGCCAGAAGCCCTAAGGACACAGTAGATGGGAAAATGATTAAAGAGCCATAGATATTCTCTTCTACCTAATGCCCTTGCCACTCTGTCCCTGTTCCTGTTTCAACATCAGGCAGATGACCACTTCTAGCCAGGAGACAGTCCTGCTCACTGTAATAGGAAGTAGTATTTCCCCTCTGCTGACATGGGACACAGGAGAAATGGAGAGGCAGAGACTGAGGAATAGGCTGCTGTGTGAGCCAAAGACTCATCTTAGTGGAGATTTCCAGATTTAATCTATGAAAGAAGGAATAGTCAAGGCCAGTTGTGTACTTTGTTTGCCCTGACTTGTTCTGCATCTTAGTAGGGCAGAAGAGAAGCTTCAAGCACTGAAGATGGAGGAAGAGAGGGGAGGAGGAAACTAAAAATCCTAAAAAGCAGTCTGAATAGGTGAATCTCCTGCTAGCTTGTCTCCTTTTCCTTATTATGGAACAAAGTCTATTTCCTGTCCAGCCTTGAGTTATACTGTCATAAAGTAAAAATATTTTAATTTCTCAACCTTAGGAGGCATCAAGCTTAAAGAAGAAGAGGTGATGGGGTGCACAGTACATTTGTGTGGAGTAAAGCCTGGCAGAGTGCATGTTAAACCCTAACAGTGCTCCTTTCAGGGAGATAGGCTTTCTACCTGACCATGTGAAGCTTTCTATACTACCTACATTTTGCATAACCGTATGTGACTTCTTGCCAGAAGAACAGTAGATTCTTCACATAAACGGAAGCATAAAGAACTGTTTAAAGTGTGGTCAAAGTTGAAAGAAATTGAAGATGTCACAAAGGGAAAGATATTCCATATTCATGGATTGAGAGAACAAATATAGTTAAAATATCCATACTACTCAAAGCAATCTATAGATTTAAAACAATCCCTATCAAAATACCAACGTCATTTTTCATAGAGCTAGAACAAACAGTCCAGAAATCTGTATGGAACTACAAAAGATCCCAAATAACCAAAGCAATATTGAAAAAGAAGAACAAAATTGGAAGTATCAAAATCTTAGATTTCAAGATATACTACAAAGCTGTAGTCATCAAAACAGTATGGTCCTGGCACAAAAATAGACATAGATCAATGGAACAGAATAGAGAGCCCAGAAATAAACCTACGGTTATATGGACAATTAATCTTTGACAAAGGAGGCAAGAATATGCAATGTTAAAAGACAGTCTCTTTAACAAATGGTGTTGGGAAAACTGGAAACCACATGCAAAAGAATAAAACGGGACCACTTTCTTACACCACACACAAAAATAAACTCCAAACGGATTGAAGACCTAAATGTGAGACCTGAAACCATAAAGTCATAGAAGAGAGCATAGGCAGTAATTTCTCTGACATCAGCTATAGTAATATCTTTCTAGATATGTCTCCTGAGGCAAGGGAAACAAAACCAAAAATAAATTATTGGTACTACATCAAAATAAAAAGCTCTACAAAGCAAAGGACACAATCAACAAAACTAAAAGGCAACCTACTGAATGGGAAAGATAATTGCAAATGACATATCCCATGAAGGGTCAGTATCCCAAATATATAAAAAACTTATACAACTCAACACCCCCCAAAAAAATAAATAATCCAATTAAAAATTGGCTAAGGACATGACATTTCTCCAAAGAAGACATCCAGATGGCCAAGAGACACATGAAAAGCTGCTCAACATCTTTTCATGCTTCAACATCAATCAGGGAAATGCAAATCAAAACCACAATGAGAGACCACCTCACGCTTGTCAGAATGGCTAAAATCAAAAACACAAGAAACAACAGGTGTTGGTGAGGATGTCGAGAAAAAGGAACCCTCATGTACTATTGTTAGGAATGCAAACTGGTGCAGCCACTGTGGAAAACAGTGTGGAGGTTCCTCAAAAAATTAAAAGTAGAACTACCATGTGATCCCATAATTCCACTACTGGGTATTTACCCATAGAATAAGAAAGCACTAATTCAAAAAGACATACAAACCCCCATGTTTATAGCAGCATTATCTACAATAGCCCAATTATGGAAGCAGCTCAAGTGTCTATTGATGGATGAATGGATAAAGAAGATGGAACATTATTCAGCCATAAAAAAGGATAAAATCTTGTCATTTGCAACAACATGGATGGAGTTAGAGAATATAATGTTAAGCAAAGTAAGTCAGAGAAAGACAAATGTTCTATGGTTTCACTCATATGTGGAATTTAAGAAACACAACAAATGAACAAAGCAAAAAGAGACAAACCAAAAAACAGACTCTTATTATAGAAACCAGATGGTTACCAGAGGGGAGGTGGTGGAGGGATGGGCCAAATAGGTGATGGGGATTAAGGAGGGCACTTATCACGATGAGCGCAGAGTAACGTATGGAAGTGCTGAATCACTGTTTTGTACAGCTGAAACTAACATAACGCTGTATGTTAACGACGCTGGAATTAAAATAAAAAATAAAGTGTGGTCAAAGTCATTTGCTTTGGTCACTACAAACGAGCATGGAGGTGTGCACAGGGAAGCTCTGAGGGGACTGTAGCCAGGAGCTGCAGGAACTGGCCCTGGGCACAGTCAGGAGCCTTCTAGGCAGAACAAAAGAAATAGAAAGGCCATCACCAAAGAGACAGATGACAGGAGGGAGAAGGACAAGAGGGACTCCTGATACTGAACAGTATTCATTAACGTGACGCTATTGTTTTAAACTACAAAGCCCTGTTCCTTCGGGAAATTTTGCTGTTGTCATTACTATAGGGGATGGGAAAGGAACCCTCTAAAGGGCCAGGCACATAAATGGGACAGGATCTCCGTAAGGTTTGTTTTGTGAGAGAGAGAGAGAGAATGGGGGAGGTAGGGAAGGGGTAGAGAAAGAGAGAGAATCTTAAGCAGACTCTGGGCTGAGCACAGATCCTCACTCTAGGCTCGATCTCAGGACTATGAGATCATGACCTGAGCCAAAATCAAGAGTCGATGCTTGACCTACTGCTGTCACCCAGGCACCCCTCCATTAGGTTTTTAAAAGAACTAAACTGTTGTCCCAAATCAGGGAAAAGAAATGGCAGAGACTGTCATACTCACAAATACCGAAGAGCTAGAAGAACCATACAGATCCTTCTAGTCCAGTCTCCTCATTTCCCAGGGAGGAATCGGGGATGTGGAGAAGTCCACGCAGGTGCTGTGGCCCCCCTGCACGCCCTGCCAGAGCCAGGACCAGGATCTCAGCGGCCAGCCACCAGCCACAGCACACTTGCCCACCTGCCCCTGCTGTGCTGTGAGGGGGCACGTCCTTCAGAAGTCAGAGAGGCGGAGCTGGATCCCAGGTCGCAAAACACCTTCTCGCTCAGAGTCTGAAGACAGGGCTGGACTCTCAGGAGACTCTCCGGGACAGAGCAGGGGCAGGAGAACTCCTTGCTCAATGTTAAAACATGAGCTGCCATCTTGCTCTGGCCACAGGGTGAAGCCTCTCACCCCAGCCCCCACCCCGGCAGCCCCAAAGCCATAGCAGGTTTCCTCCCCAGAACGCAGGTGCCGGACGGAGGAATTACAGAAGCAAGGGTAGAGGTGTGGGTGGAGGGAGTCAGAAGGGAAAGGTGGGCTTTATCCAGATCTGGTTTATACAGATTCTGCAGCAGGTTTGGATCCCTGCTCACCATTCAGGTGTGCGATTCACCTGTTTTTCTATAACTTCATGTTTATTTTGAGTCCCACTGCACTGGGGTAGCAGAAGCTTAATCTCAAGCACCTCTGTTTTCCCCTGGACTGTGTGTGTTCTGGGAAGCTCACATAGTGCTAAGGGACTGGCTGGGAGGGCTCACGGAGCCTCTGCAGGCATCCTCCCCCCTGGTCGTCAGTTTTCAGTCCTTGGCAGGACATCCGTCATGCCAGGCAGAAATCCCTTCAGATCTGACTATTCCATTAGCTTTCCTGTGCTGTCTATGAAGGCACAGGACTCATTCTATGCCATGTCGTGACCGGAGAATCTTCCCAGACAGAATTGCCAACAGGTAGACCACAGAGCTCTCTATCCACCCTCCTTCCCCCAGGAGGGCCCTTCCTAAAGATGGCAGGAGTGGGCATCTTTGCTCTTATTCACGATGTCCATGCCATCTTGTCTTAACACAGAGTCCTTGCTTCTCCTTTAAGAGTATCAGCTTCTGGAAACATATGTCAAGACAACCCTTCATTGTCTCTTCTCCCTACTTTCCCCATCCCCTTGCTGAGGGACTGAGTAAAGAACAGCCTTGTTGTTTAAACTGGCTGAGTGGAGAGGGAGGGGCAAATCGTTAACTATAGGGAGAAAAAAAAACCTCACATAAGTTAATGTCACAAAGTGTTGCCATGCTATGCATCCCATTGCTATAGGATGTGGATATGGAAGAAAATCCTTCATGTGCACTGCATCTTTGTGGGCGGGAGAATCACTGAAGAAGCTGAAAATAAATAGGGAAGATTAAGCACTTGTGGGCAATGGCAGGAGAGGAGAAATTCCTTCCCCCTGGTCTCTCCTTGGCCCTAGAGAAGCCTGAGGGTCCCCTGGAGGCGGAGGCCAGGGAAACACCAAGATGGTAAGGAGCACGGCAGACATAGCTTACAGTGCTTCTGGGCAAGAGGGTGCCCCTCTGAGAGGACAAGTTACACAAAGACGCCCCACCCTCTGGGCCCACACAGCCCAGGACCAGAGGGTAAGGCCGGGCCTGCAAAGGAGGGCTGCATCCCAGGCGGACAAGCGCCACCCCTCCCTGCCCCCTGGGCCATGTATTTTTACACCTCACACCAACTGCAGGACTCTGAGCAGACACCGGCTACTTTTCATTACAAAACCATGTTGTACTTTAGATAAGATTTCAGGGGAACCTGCTGGAGGGCATGGCTTGATACTCAATAATCATGGGTAGTTAAGAAACTCAAAACACAAAACACCAAGGTCATCAGACATTAGCTGTCCAAGGACTTGGTTAACTTTGGTCTGTTTTCGTTAAAGGCACCTCCACCTCTCAGGTAATGAGCCAAAGCTCAAGAATGGCACATTCAGGGGCGCCTGGGTGGCTCAGTCATTAAGTGTCTGCCTTCGGCTCAGGTCATGATCCCAGGGTCCTGGGATCGAGTCCCACATCGGGCTCCCTGCTCTGCGGGAAGCCTGCTTCTCCCTCTCCCACTCCCCCTGCTTGTGTTCCTGCTCTCACTATGTCCCTCTCTGTCAAATAAATAAATAAATAATTTAAAAAAAAAAAAAAAAAGAATGGCACGTTCAAAAAGTTCTACACTCAAAAGCTTCCTTGCTACTCTAAATGGTTTTCATGTGTTACGTATCTGTGCTCCTCAGCGTCAATGCCGCGGGATGCTCTGTAGGGAACACATAACTTTAGAAATCACCTCCCAAGGTTACAAAATGATAAACAAGAGCCAAGCAAAGACTAAAGTCGTTAGGCCAGCCACCCCCCCCCACCCGCCCCTGCACAAGCCCAATTTTCTGGTAACCTCGATCATATCTGATGCAAAAGCTGCTTCTAATCAAAGGTGGTTGCATAGCTGTTATAATACTTTCCACATTGGACATTTTCACTAGTGCATGGTGTATCAGGAGGTCTGTGCATAAACAGACTGTCAGGTTGAGGAGATATGCTCTCTCAAAGGAAAGCCTGCAGAAACACATATGGAATGATAAACCTCCGAGGAACCTCCTGCCCTCCTCGCTCACAATGACCCAGTGGAAAATTGCTGAGCAAGTTGCCAAGTTAACCTGATTTGAGGCTGCTTTTTACACTATGGAAGTGAACTGTTCAACTGAGGAGCTTTCCAGTATCATCTGAACCACAGAACATGAAAAATTACCGTAATGACTATTTTCCCACTTTTCCAAGGACGGCATATAACTGGTACCATTCCAAATGCACACAAGAGAAATGAGCTTGTTATGTACTATTGAGGCTGCTAGCCTGTCCGTCAATGAATGGAAAGCCAGCAGAGTGTTAGGGAGGGTGGGAGACACAGAAGTACAGAGTGTTTATGATCTGATGGAGAAGGTTCTGATTTTGCACACATAACCAAGAAGGAAAAACTAACTCTGGCTCTGCAGAAGGGTCCTGGATGGTGGGGTTACTCAGTGGGCCACCACAGAGCGGGTAGCATCTAGCGTAAGGATGATGCTGTTGGCGGTCAGCTCAGCTGTTATCCTGCCTCACGTTACTCTGGGATAGACTGTGCGCAAAATCATGTAGAAGGGACAGCAATCAAATCTTTGAAAAGCATGACTAAGAAATTTTGGAAAATGTGAGGGTGGGTTCGATGTCAATGGGGGATTAAGATAATTTTTCACAGAAGACACACAGCCTGCCAGGCCTTTGAAGGAAAATGTAATCAGTGCCTGGGGATGGATTGTTTCCATGTGTTTATTTGTCAACAGCCTAATGAAATAATGCAATAGCCGTGAGGATGTCCCAGGCCCAGATCTTCCAACTTGGGGTGCTAAGCAGCCCACCAGGCTTGAGGGAGCTGGGCTCTATTTCCTCCCCCTGCTCCAGAAAAGCCTTCAGCTCTCAGAGCCAGGGTGATAGGGTTTCACGTCAGTGGGGACTTTGCCTTTTCCCCCCATTGATCTTTTCCTCATTCTGCCCCAGCACACACAGAACCTGAATGCCTTCTCCCCTTTGCTGGGGCTTCCTTCTTTTATGTAGAAGATGGTCCAACTTCCCTGTTGTCACAGAGTTGGGGGAAAGGGACTTTTTTAAAACAATGGGTGTGATAACAATTGCTAGGTCTAATGTTTGCTCCATCCATGGGCCAACACCCTGACCCTTTGGTATGGTGGGGGATGTTACTTCGGCAATCCTGGGCTCTATCTCAGACCAGGTAATGGGCTGACCTGGGATAAGACCAACACTGGCCATAGTCATTGACAAAGACCTGTAATCTTTTTAAAAATGTTTTATAGTGAATTCATTAGGTTATAAGGATGCTTTTCTCAGAGACACTCTCCTTAAGTCAATCAGTCTCTTGAAGGTGGGGGGGCGGGGGAGTAGTAAAATTATTCAGAATAACACAGATAAAAAAAAAGCACAAGTTTGCCTGTCCAGCCCAATGTTAGGTATGCCTAGGCCATACTTTGGAAAGAGGTTCACACCCAGGGAGTGCCCAGTATTTTATGTCATTCCTGATATTTCATATGAATATTTAATGAACTAACTAACACATGCTCCTTCTCCAAGGCCCTGGTTACACCATTCCCCTGTCTCTCTTGGTTGGCATGCTCCTGATGCTCCATTATTAACCATCTAATGCTTCACACACACCCAACAATGTGTGTCCATTGTTAGGGAATGATTTCCTCATCTGGCTCTGAAAACCAGTCACTTCAAATATCCATTCATTCATTCATTTATCATTCATTCATTTGTTTATCCAAAATTACCTGAGGGCTTTCTGTATGCCATGAACAATGGTAGGCATCAGAAATAGATGTACTGCCTTCAGGGAGCCTACAGTGCAATGGCCAAGACAGAGATGAACAGACGATTATGACACATGCAAAGAAATTAGATGGCAGAAGGGCATACAAAGCAGGCACAGTGGAGGGGTTGTGAAGTTCACTCTATCAGGGATAGGAAGGGTACATGTAAGTTGAGTCTTAGAAGACTAGCAGGAGCTATCCAGAGCATCATCAGTCATTCCCAGGAGTTTTGATTTTCCTATTCCGCATCAGACCTGCTCATATAGCAATTTATAATGATAACAATACTAAACCCTCAAAAATTCTTCCCTAAGATGCCAACAGTTGTTGCCAAGTTGGCTGTCTATAACCACGGTGCTCTGGCATTGGCGAGCTGATGCTGGCTCTGCAATCACCGGGCCCTGAGTCAGCCAATCCCAGAGGAGGACTCTTTTAGGCTCACCTCACTCTACAAAGATCTCCCAAGCACACACCGTGTGACAGGGTCTGTGTATTCTCAGTCATTGTATGGCTGTCTTAATATCGGTCATTGTTCAATTTAGAAAAGAAACAAGTGGGTCCCTAGGGGCCTTTCCTCAGCTCCTATTCCTACCCATGCTTGTCCTAAGGCCTCCTTCCCCTCCCATGGGTTCTGAAAACCTTCACTTCCACACTGCGCTTCCCTGAACACAGTGATTCCGTCCTCCTGTTTTCTAAAATGGTGGATTACAAAGTAGCTGGAGAACCAAGGCTTTACGTATAGGAATCAGGAAGAGTTTTGAGGACGGTTCCAAGATAGAAGGACAATATTATTTTCCCAAATATGCAGCCATCTGTTTTGCCTGTAGTTGGTGGGGGATTTCTTCTTTGCTTCTTAAGAACTACAAAATTCACTTATCTGTAGTCTATGCCTTCTGTCACCTGTCCAGTTCCTCTACCAACCAGACACGCTTCAGTCACCTGCAGCTATTGGGGTATGGATGCTGGAGAAGATCTTTTGGGGTGGGATCAATTATATAATACTCCCTGGAGCCTCTCTCAGCTGCAATAGGCCCACTATGTCCTTCACTTGTAGGGACCTGGCCAAAGCACCAAGAGATAATTCACATGTGGTGTGAAGAACAGAGAGCTGCAGATGGGTTCCCAAGGAGCTGCCGGATCCAAGACAGAGGATCCTACCGTGGAGAGTGGTATGGTCAGCCGGTTGGAGGGAATGAGAGGGGCGAAAGCCAGCAGTCATTCCAAAAGAATGCATTGGTGCCAGGGGTCACATGCCCCAAGGAGGCCAGTTAGACAAGGCCTAAATGGGTATCCACCAGAGTGATGGATCAGAAGGCTGTTCATGAGCAAGAGTGGCCTCAGTGCGGTGGTGTAGACAGCAGCAGAACAGACAATGATGTGTACTTAATGCCTCCAAATTATACACTTAGAACAGTTGAAGGTGTCAGAATGGTGCCTCATGTTATATATATATATATATATATATATATATATATATATATATATAACCACACACACAGAGAATAAAACACCAACGGTGGGCAGGGTGGAGGTGTGTGTGCAGGGGAGGCAAGGAAAGAAGAGAAGATGGAGATGGAAGAGATATAAAGTCGTGAATTTCTGCTTTGTTTTAAGACGGGAGTGACTTGGGGGGGGCAGAGCAAGATGGCGGAGGAGTAGGAGATCTGGATTTCGTCTCCTCTCAGGAATTCACCTGGATAGGGATCAAACCATTCTGAACACCTACGAACTCAACAGGAGATCGAAGAAAAGAATAGCAACAACTCTCTCATCAGAAAAGCAACCACTTTCTGGAAGGTAGGACGTGCGGAGAAGTGAATCCGAGGCGATATTCGAGAGGATAGACGGCGGGGGAGGGGCCTCCGTCGGCCGCTTCTGGCAAGTGATAGAACCACGGAGCGCAAAATCGGAACTTTTAAAAGTCTGCTCCGCCAAGGGACGTCACTCTGGTGGCTAAGCGGGGGGTGGAACCCTCCGGGACAGTGTGGTCTCAGGACCCTCGGGGTCACAGAAAGACCGGGGGTGCCTGAGTGTGGCAGAGCTTCCAGGTAACGGAGCAGGGAAGCCGGCTGCAGAGGCGGAGCCCAGGCGCGGGCTCTCAGCTCGGGGTGGCCATAAACCGTGATCCGCGGCACAGTCGGGCCCCTGCTCCTCCAGCAGGGACCCAACAAGCGGCAGATCCGGGGAGACTCACCTTCTTCCCCGGGAGGAGCCGCGCGGGAGGGCACCGCAGGAATCTGCTGGGTTTGGAGACTCCACCCGGGGTCGGGTGCCGGAGATAGAAACGCGCGGTCACAGGCCGGGTGAGCACGGAGTGCAGCTGCAGACCGGGGAGCCGGGAGTGACTGACGGCTTTTCTCTGGGGGCTCACTGAGGAGCGGGCCGGAGTTCTCGGCTCCTCTGGGGCGGAGATTGGGAGGCCGCCATTTTCACTCTCCGCCTCCAAAGCTGTACGGAAAGCTCGCAGGGAACAAAAGCCCCGGAGAGCAAACCCGAGCAGATTACTTAGCCGGGAGGGGGCGAGGGCGGGGCAATTCCGCCTCCGGCAGAGACATTTCGGAACCACCACAACAGGCCCCTCCCCCAGAAGATCAGCAAGAACAGCCAGCCAAGACCAAGTTCACCGATCAATGAGAACCGCAGAACTCCAGCGCTAGGGGAATACTGCACATAGAATTCATGGCTTTTTTACCATGATTCTTCAGTAGTTCAAAGTTAATTTTTTTGTTTTTAACTGTCTTTTTTCCTTTTTTTAAAATTTTTCTTTTTCCCTTTATCAACCAACATCTTATCAGTCCCTTTTTTAAAAAAATTTTTTATTTTTCATTTTTAGAGTCATATTCTATCCCTTCATAGTAGTTACCCATATTTTTGGCTTTTATATATAAGTTGTTCTCTCTTTAAAATTTTGAGATAGTTTCTTCTAACAGATTAAAATATACCCTAAATCTCTAGTATATGGTGTTTTCTATTCCCCTGCCTGATCACATTCTCTCCCTTTTTTTTTCTTTTTTTTTAAATCCTCTTCTTTCTTTTTTCAAACAACTTCTTATCAATTCCTTTTATAAAATTTTTTAAAATTTCCATCTTTACAGTCATATTCCATCCCTTCATCATATCAACCCTTATTTTTGTACATATATAAGTTTTTCTTTCTTTAAAATTTTGGGAGGCACTTTCTTCTAAAAGATCAAAATACACCCCAAATCTAGTGTGTGGCACTGATCTATACACCAGCCTGATCATATTTGATCACATTCTGGTTTTTTGTTGTTGTTGCTGTTTTGTTTTGTTTGTTTTTGTTTTTATCTTTATCTTTATCTTTTTCTTATTTTTTTTTCTTCTTCTTTTTCTTTTTTCTCTCTTTCCGTTTCTTGTTCCACTGCTTCAGGTCTTTTCTGATTTGTTTAGAGTATATTTTCTGGGGACGTTGTTACTTGGCTAGCATTTTGTTCTCTCATTAATCTATTCTCCTCTACACAAAATGACAAGATGGAAAAAATCACCTCAACAAAAAGAACAAGAGGTAGTACCGACTGCCAGGGACCTACTGAATACGGACAGTAGTATGATGTCAGATCTAGAGTTCAGAAAAACAGTTTTTCTAGCTGGGCTTGAAAAAAATATGGAAGTTATTAGAGAAACCCTTTCTGGAGAAGTAAAAGAACTAAAATCCAACCAAGTAGAAATCAAAAAGGCTATTAATGAGGTGCAATCAAAAATGGGGGCGCTAACTGCTAGAATAAATGAGGCAGAAGAGAGAATCAGTAATATAGAAGATGAAATGCTGGAAAATAAAGAAGCTGAGAAAAAGAGAGATAAACAACTACTGGATCACGAGGGCAGAATTCGAGAGATAAGTGATACCATAAGATGAAACAACATTAGAATAATTGGGATCCCAGAAGAAGAAGAAAGAGAGAGAGGGGCAGAAGGTATAATGGAGCAAATTATAGCAGAGAACTTCCCTAATTTGGGGAAGGAAACAGGCATGAAAATCCAGGAAGCACAGAGAACCCCTCTCAAAATCAATAAAAATAGGTCAACACCCCAACATCTAATAGTAAAACTTACGAGTCTCAGAGACAAAGAGAAAATCCTGAAGGCAGCTCGGGAGAAGAGATGTGTAACCTACAAGGGTAGAAACATTAGATTGGCAACAGACCTATCCACAGAGACCTGGCAGGCCAGAAAGGACTGGCAGGATATATTCAGAGCACTAAATGAGAAAAATATGCAGCCAAGAATACTCTATCCAGCTAGGCTGTATTGAAAATAGAAGGAGAGATAAAAAGCTTCCAGGACAAACAAAAACTAAAGGAATTTGCAAACACAAAACCAGCCCTACAGGAAATCTTGAAAGGGGTCCTATAAGCAAAGAGAGAGCCTAATAGCAACATAGACCAGAAAGGAACACAGACAATATACGATAACAGTCACCTTACAGGCAATACAATGGCACTAAATTCCTATCTTTCAATAGTTACCCTGAATGTAAATGGGCTAAATGCCCCAATCAAAAGACACAGGCTATCAGACTGGATTAAAAAACAAGATCCGTCGATATGCTGTCTGCAAGAGACTCATTTTAGAACCAAAGACACCCCCAGATTGAAAGTGAGGGGGTGGAAAACCATTTACCATGCTAATGAACACCAAAAGAAAGCTGGGTGGCAATCCTTATATCAGACAAATTAGATTTTAAACCAAAGATTGTAATAAGAGATGAGGAAGGACATTATATCCTACTTAAAGGATCTATCCAACAAGAAGATCTAACAATTGTAAATATCTATGCCCCTAACATGGGAGCAGCCAATTATATAAGGCAATTAATAACAAAAGCAAAGAAACACATCGACAACAATACAATAATAGTGGGGGACTTTAACACCCCCCTCACTGAAATGGACAGATCGTCTAAGCAAAAGATCAACAAGGAAATAAAGACTTTAAATGACACACTGGACCAAATGGACTTCACAGACATATTCAGAACATTCCACCCCAAAGCAACGGAATACACATTCTTCTCTAGTGCCCATGGAACATTCTCCAGAATAGATCACATCCTAGGTCATAAATCAGGTCTCAACCAGTACCAAAAGATTGGGATCATTCCCTGCCTATTTTCAGACCACAATGCTTTGAAACTAGAACTCAATCACAAGAGGAAAGTCGGAAAGAACTCAAATACATGGAGGCTAAAGAGCATCCTACTGAAGAATGAATGGGTCAACCAGGAAATTAAAGAAGAATTAAAAAAATACGTGGAAACCAATGAAAATGAAAACACAACTATTCAAAATCTTTGGGATGCAGCAAAGGCAGTCCTAAGAGGAAAGTATATAGCAATACAAGCCTTTCTCAAGAAACAAGAAAGGTCTCAAGTACACAACCTAACCCTACACCTAAAGGAGCTGGAGAAAGAACAGCAAATAAAGCCTAAACCCAGCAGGAGAAGAGAAATCATAAAGATCAGAGCAGAAATCAATGAAATAGAAACTAAAAGAACAGTAGAACAGATCAACGAAACTAGGAGCTGGTTCTTTGAAAGAATTAACAAGATTGATAAACCCCTGGCCAGACTTATCAAAAAGAGAAGAGAAATGACCCAAATCAACAAAATCATGAATGAAAGAGGAGAGATCACAACCAACACCAAAGAAATACAAACAATTATAAGAACATATTATGAGCAACTCTATGCCAGCAAATTAGATAACCTGGAAGAAATGGAGGCATTCCTAGAGATGTATCAACTACCAAAACTGAACCAGGATGAAATAGAAAACCTGAACAGACCTATAACCACTAAGGAAATTGAAGCAGTCATCAAAAATCTCCCAAAAAACAAAAGCCCAGGGCCAGATGGCTTCCCAGGGGAATTCTACCAAACATTTCAAGAAGAATTAATACCTATTCTTCTGAAACTGTTCCAAAAAATAGAACGGAAGGAAAACTTCCAAACTCATTTTATGAGGCCAGCATTACCTTGATCACAAAACCAGACAAAGACCCCATCAAAAAGAATTACAGACCAATATCCCTGATGAACATGGATGCAAAAATTCTCACCAAAATACTAGCCAATAGGATCCAACAGTACATTAAAAGGATTATTCACCATGACCAAGTGGGATTTATCCCTGGGCTGCAAGGTTGGTTCAACATCCACAAATCAATCAGTGTGATACAATACATTAACAAAAGAAAGAACAAGAATCATATGATCCTCTCAATAGATGCAGAAAAAGCTTTTGACAAAGTACAGCATCCTTTCTTGATCAAAAACTCTTCAGAGTATAGGGATCGAGGGTACATACCTCAATATCATAAAAGCCATCTATGAAAAACCTACAGCGAATATCATTCTCAATGGGGAAAAACTGAGAGCTTTCTCCCTAAGGTCAGGAATGCGGCAGGGATGTCCACTATCACCACTGCTATTCAACATAGTATTGGAAGTCCTAGCCACAGCAATCAGACAACAAAAAGAAATCAAAGGCATCTAAATTGGCAAAGAAGAAGTCAAACTCTCACTCTTTGCAGATGATATGATACTTTACGTGGAAAACCCAAAAGACTCCACCCCAAAACTGCTAGAACTCATACAGGAATTCAGTAAAGTGGCAGGATATAAAATCAATGCACAGAAGTCAGGGGCATTCCTATACACCAACAACAAGACAGAAGAAAGAGAAATTAAGGAGTCGATCCCATTTACAATTGCACCCAGAACCATAAGATACCTAGGAATAAATCTAACCAAAGAGACAAAGGATCTGTACTCAGAAAACTATAAAATACTCATGAAAGAAATTGAGGAAGACACAAAGAAATGGAAAAACGTTCCATGCTCATGGATTGGAAGAACAAATATGGTGAAGATGTCAATGCTACCTAGAGCAATCTACACATTCAATGCAATCCCCATCAAAATACCATCCACTTTTTTCAAAGAAATGGAACAAATAATCCTAAAATTTGTATGGAACCAGAAAAGACCCCACATAGCCAGAGGAATGTTGAAAAAGAAAAGCAAAGCCGGCGGCATCACAATCCCGGACTTCCAGCTCTATTACAAAGCTGTCATCATCAAGACAGCATGGTACTGGCACAAAAACAGACACATAGATCAATGGAACAGAATAGAGAGCCCAGAAATGAACCCTCAACTCTATGGTCAACTCATCTTTGACAAAGCAGGAAAGAATGTCCAATGGAACAAAGACAGTCTCTTCAACAAATGGTGTTGGGAAAATTGGATAGCCACATGCAGAAGAATGAAACTGGACCATTTCCTTACACCACACACAAAAATAGACTCCAAATGGTTGAAAGACCTCAATGTGAGACAGGAGTCCATCCAAATCCTAAAGGAGAACACAGGCAGCAACCTCTTTGACCTCAGCCAAAGCAACTTCTTCCTAGAAACATCGCCAAAGGCAAGGGAAGCAAGAGCAAAAATGAACTATTGGGACTTCATCAAGATAAAAAGCTTTTGCAAAGCAAAGGAAACAGTCAACAAAACCAAAAGACAACTGACAGAATGGGAGAAGATATTTGCAAATGACATATCAGATAAAGGGCTAGTATCCAAAATCTATAAAGAACTCATCAAACTCAACACCCAAAGAACAAAGAATCCAATCAAGAAATGGGCAGAAGACATGAACAGACATTTTTCCAAAGAAGACATCCAAATGGCCAACAGACACATGAAAAAGTGCTCAATATCGCTCGGCATCAGGGAAATCCAAATCAAAACCTCAATGAGATACCACCTCACACCAGTCAGAATGGCTAAAATTAACAAGTCAGGAAATGACAGATGTTGGCGGGGATGCGGAGAAAGGGGAACCCTCCTACACTGTTGGTGGGAATGCAAGCTGGTGCAGCCACTCTGGAAAACTGTATGGAGGTTCCTCAAAAAGTTGAAAATAGAGCTACCATATGATCCAGCAATTACACTACTGGGTATTTACCCCAAAGATACAAAAGTAGGGATCCGAAGGGGTACATGCACCCCGATGTTTATAGCAGCAATGTCCACAATAGCCAAACTGTGGAAAGAGCCAAGATGTCCATCGACAGATGAATGGATAAAGAAGATGTCGTATATATATATACAATGGAATATTATGCAGCCATCAAACGGAATGAGATCTTGCCATTTGCAACGACGTGGATGGAACTGGAGGGTATTATGTTGAGTGAAATAAGTCAAACAGAGAAAGATATGTATCATATGATCTCACTGATATGAGGAATTCTTAATTGCAGGAAACAAAGTGAGGGTTGCTGGAGTGGGGGGTGGGGTGGGAGGGATGGGGTGACTGGGTGATAGACACTGGGGAGGGTATGTGCTCTGGTAAGCGCTGTGAATTGTGCAAGACTGTTGAATCTCAGATCTGTACCTCTGAAACAAATAATGCAAAATATGTTAAGAAAAAAAAAAAGAAGAAGAAGAAGGTAGCGGGAGGGGAAGAATGAAGCGGGGGAAACCGGAGGGGTAGACGAACCATGAGAGACGATGGACTCTGAAAAACAAACTGAGGGTTCTAGAGGGGAGGGGGGTGGGAGGATGGGTTAGCCTGGTGGTGCGTATTGAGGAGGGCACATTCTGCGTGGAGCGCTGGGTGTTATGCACAAACAATGAATCATGGAACACTTCATCTAAAACTAATGATGTAATGTATGGGGATTAACATAAGAATAAAAAATTAAAAAAAAAAAAAAGACGGGAGTGACTTGAGTGTTCATAGGCCCAGAGGAATGACTGCTAACAATACAGGACAGAAGACTCGATGGTCTAAAAGAAGGACAGATGAGGGAAATGAAGTCAAGGGCAGAGCAGAATGACTGGCCTTGGAAAGGAAGAGGACTGGATCCTCCTGCAGAGTCAGAGTGGAAGACGGGAGGTCAGAGCAAAGTCAAACCCCCCGGGGCCGCAGTGAGACAGCCCACGTGTGGCGTGGTGGAAAGAGCAAGACAGCTGTGGTAGGGCTGGAGAAGGTGCTCACCTAGAGATATGTGAAAGGTCCCCTAGTTTTCGTACCCAGTTTATCAAGTAAGAAAAGGTGGTGAGTCTTCTATCTACTCTTGGTCACTTGCTCTCATCCTGACTCCAGCTGCTGAAGTGTCTTCAGGAGGACACCTGGACAAGTGCTCCTTGGCCCATAGGTCAGGGTGTCAGGCCACCACAGCTGCGCAGAAGCCAACAGAATTCTGACCAGACCCCCAGGCTCGGCTTTGGAGAGCAAACACAGGCTTGGGGATGACTCCAGGTTGGCAGTCCCTCCAGCAGAGTGGCTGGGACTGGGAGGACCTGCAGTTACTGGGCCCTATTACTTGGGCTTCCTGTCTAATCGGCCAGGGCAACATGCACCAGACAGGGCCAGACCAGTGTCAGGATCCCCCCTTGGGTTCCTGCTTTTCTCTTTTCTCATCATGTGGTTGTTGTGATTGCTGATGGTACTGTTACCATCATCATCATTATTGTAGTTGAATTCCGCCCAATGGGATTTGGAGGCCAATGTGGAACACCAATGTGGCACAAAAGCATTTTTTTTTATCTTGCCTGCCTCGTATATTAAGTTTCAGTTTTATGGGATTAAAACCAGCTGAGGTCTGAGGGACTCCTCAGGCCCACTTGACTACCTTCAGGCATCCTGCTGTGGTTTGCCACCCACAGTGGTGAGGACCCTTCTGGGATGCAGACAGCAGGGCCTTAGGCCGGCAGGAGGGTGGTCTGGAGAAGCCTCTAATTAAAGCTCTTCAGACCTGCAGCCATGGGATCCTAACCTCTGCTTCTCACTGTCTGAACACATCTCAAATCTCAGGCCTTTCTCAGGATTCTGAGGGACAGAAAACCCAAAACGTAAGGGGTCTGCACAGAGGGAGGGCACGGGGGCAAGGGTTGGGCTGGAGGCCGGGTCTGACTCTCAGTTGCCCTGATTCTTCAGATGGCAGACGTCAGTGCCAAGGGAGCAAGAACCACCATCATGGTCTGTGTTCAGCTGCAGGAATAAGCCCCTGGGAAAGGAGCATAAACACACCATTCTAGAGTTTTTCAGGGAATCATGGCATCATCCCTGGGGCTCCCCAGCAATCCAATACACCTTGGCTGAAGCTCTGGAGTTGAGTAAGCATGGACATTCCTGCTCCCTTTCCTTACCCACTTGCTCTTGGAGGCCCTGTCAAGGCTTCCTACACTGAAAGTCCCTCTTGGTGAAATAATTCCCTGTGAGAAACAGGCATTCATTCAATAAAATACATTTATTGGATTTCTCACGTACACCTGCTTAAAACACCAGACTCCAAAAGAGATTTAACTCTGAGTGCCCCTTAGAGATGGTTTTCACACTGGGAATGAGTTGCAGATCTCTGATAGGCAGAGAGCCAAGGGTGTGTAGTGGTGGAGTGGTGGGCAGGTAGCTCAGAACAAGATCGGGCCTTGACTACCAGGTTCAAAGACTTCCCAAACTTCCTGCATGCAAAACTCCTTTGATGTCCTAGCAAGATGCCAGAGAACGCTTGGAGACTACTTTCAAGTTGGGCTTTCTGAAGGCTGTGGTAAGTGTCCCTGGAGCCAAGACTCCAACCCAGGATGTCCTGGTTCTAAAGCATATGGTCCTCTAGCTTTACTTCAGTCTGACTTCTCTCTTGCATGTTCCCACAGATGGCTCCTGGGACAGCATGCATTCCCCAGTTATCTTGCGGGATGTGTGTTCCCACTGGATGTGCTTAGGGGTGGGCTGGAACAAGGAAGCCTGCAAAAATGAACATGGTAAAAAAATCAGTCCCCACTGGGCCACAGATAGATCCTCGCCCACTGCGCTCAATTTTTGTTCTTCTTTCCTAGAGGGAAAATCCAGGCAGAATCCAGGGGCCAGAGAACACTGTTTTCAGAGAAGTTACTGGTCTCTGGATGCTCCAAGCTAATGTGGTGAGAAGGGGAATGGACAAAGCTGGGAGAGTTGGAGAAAAAACTAGCCCTCTGCTGGGAGTAGCTGCACCTTATTGTGACATACCAGAAAGGAATAGAAACTAGTCTCTTAAAGGAAAAACAGATTTAGGAATGAGAGGAATAGCTTCTTCATGGAAGGCATGAAGTGTAAGATCAGAAGGAATGAGAGGCAAACAGAACGAAAAAATACCAGCAAGGGATTAAAACTGACGAGAAATTATATGAAGATCCTAAGAATAAAGAAGTGACTAATGCACAAGAGATATGTTGTCAGAGAATAGCTAGCCTCTAACTTGGGTTTTTTTCTGGCTTCTCTGAGAGCTAAGCCTGTTTTCACAGGCCATGATCAAGGAGGGTCATCCCGGCTTCCTTGAGCATGTCTACTTGCAGAAGAGCAGTGACACTGAGAAAGGATAAGGATGGAATCAAGTCTAATCAGACCCCAGCATATCAGACCAGATCCCCATCTAATCAGCTCACAAATGTGTGTGGATTCATGTCATATTTCTGCAACTTACAGCCTTAAGACTTCGGGCAAGTTTATTTAAATTGCCTGGATCTTAATCTCTTCATCAGTAAAATTGATTTATTATCTACCTCAAGTAGTCATTGTGGGGTCTACGTTAGATAAGATAATGTTATAAACACCTAGTAATATGCCTGGCATACAGTAAGCCCTTACCAAATGTGGTCATTCTACTGATCCATCTGGATTTCTTGCATTTAATTACATTTCCTGGAGCAATATATCCAAGACACCTCAAAAATTAGAGTGAACTTAAAAATCAGGCAAAGCCCAGTTAACATCTAGAGATGTTCAGCCATGCTTCCTTTCAGTGGTTTTACCAACCTTCAAATGGCCAGAAAATAGATCCCGCTACTCCCAGCCCCTACCACCATTAAATAACGTTTAGGTTATTTTTTTTAGCCCACCATCCCATTCATATGGGACTCTGAGCTGGTGAATGGCATGCTGCAGACAGAGTATTAACAAATCCTGGCTTCTTTCTCCACTGGACGTGGTGAATGGTTACACATACCATGTTACCCTTTGTGCTCAAGCATCGCTGTCATTTAAACTCCATGGTCAACATTATTTCAGAGGTGTAGTGTGCAATGTGGGTTTTGGTTGAATGTGTAAAGAACTTACATGACAAGCTCTTCATTCAATAGGCTTACAATGACAAAGGCAAAGTGTTTCCCAACACAGACATTAGAATCACTTCTTCACGTTCTTTGTATTTTCTACTGGAGCAAGTGGTTTTCTCAATAGAATTGCTCCTCTGAAATGGAATGGAAATTAGAAGGGAAGTACACATTTTTACTTTTCATTCAGTTTTTCATAGCAAATAGAAGTAAAATAAGATGAATATACATGTAATGTACATTATTATATATGAAATACTGTGTTATATAATGTGCTTTATGTATGAATTATGATATATATTACATGTCTATATAAAATATTACATATGCATAAAATACTATAAAGATCACACAGTAACTGTAGCAGAGGCAATAATGCTCACCATACAGTTTGTTTGCTCTCCTTCTAGCCTATCTGGTCAATGGATTCTGGTCAGAAATGAGACTTGTCACTTTCAGATCCAATCATTGAAGAGCAAATGTGATTTCTCTATGCTTCTCTCTTCCTCTGCTTTGGCAAATGAGGTGTGTTCCACATAGGTGTAGCAACAAGATGGTGGAGCATCCATTAGCATCCATTAGCAGAGCCCCCTCTCCTACCCAATCCTTTGGCTGACTCACAATGGAGAGGCTGCATGAGGGGTAAACCCTTGTTGTGTTAAGCCCCTGGGGTGCTGCAGTTAATTTGTTATCCCAGTATAACTTACCCTAATCTTGATTGATACAGTAACTATTCCTTGAAATTCTCTAAATCAGACCTCAAGTAGAAATTTAAACTCAGAGTGAAGAGTAGCGGGTTTTAGAAGCAATGATTGCATTCTATGATCCTTTTTCAAAATGATGTTAAAAAATCAAGTAATCACACAATTTTATTAAAAATATCTAAGTGTTTTCCTCTTAACTCTGGATAATTTTGTTTAAAATTCCAAACTCTTTTATCTGGATGAGGTTTAAATGATTTTAAGTCTTCAAAGTTCCTCTTATTTCTAGACTACTTTCAAGCAAAGGGACTTTCCCTAATAAGAATGTTTCCAAATCTAGTAAGACAGAGGGCTTAGAGTTGTGTCTCACTTGCTCTATAGAAGGTATTCACCAGATATTTTTGTAACATTAAGATAATTGAGCTAATGCTTACAATGTAAAAAATAACAATCATAATAAAAACAAAAACAGCAGACTTCTGCCAGCTTTATAGTTTATGGGAGACAAAATGAAATGGTGAAGGAAACATTTTTTTATTATTATTTTCATTAACATATAATGTAATATTTGTTTCAGGGGTACAGGTCTGTGATTCATCAGTCTTACACAATTCACAGGGTTCACCATAGCACATTTTTCACAATTCATCCACCCCAGGTGGATCCAAGTGATAGAGAAGGAAGCAAACACACTTCAGTGGTTTGAGTTTGAGACTATGAAGTGAGAATACTGTACTGCTTGCTGACTTCCTCACCTCACAGGGGTTTTCTGAGGATTAAATGGTTAAAACACTTTGAAGATGACAAATGCTTAAGAGCTAAGCATTATTATTATCTGAAACTATTATTACATCAATTCCTTGTATAATCAAGTATTATTACTGGAAGCGCTACAAGAAAATCTAATCTTTGGAGATTTTCAGCTCTATTTACAGAACAAAGGGGCATGGGTATCATTCATCCTAAGTACTTTAGACATGTGAATCGAGAGTATCTAGACAGTGAGTGAGTATTTCTTGTTTGCCCATATTTCAACTAATAAGAACTTTGTATTTATTGGCATGACCCAAAAAGCAATATGGTACTTTGGGGAGGAAAAAACCCACAAGATTTAGATTCTAGAATAAGGTAAAACTAAAATGGAACCTACCCAAACATTTTCAGCTGAGATTAAAACCCCTCCTGGCTATTTGAATAAATTGCTCTTTAAGTAATTAAAACTGTAACCTATGGTCTTTAGTAAATTCTAGCAATTTCTCTGTAGTCAATTTCAAGTATTTTCTAACTGGCTTCTTTCCAAAGAGTACACCTGTGTGTTAGTTGAACAATGTCTTACTGAAAGATGAAATTAACGAATTTTGTTTGATTTGGATCTTGGTTAAAACTCTGAAGTTAGATATTTATATGCAGAGCCACATAAAGAATACTAGCTTAAATTATTCCACCAGGGACTATAATAAGATTTCCATTTAGCTAACAGAACATTAGAATATGCTTAGATAATGAAAACGATTTATCTGTTTTTCTATCAAACACAAGAATTGGAGGAGGGGCAAAGAACTATTATTTTAAGTATAGAACTTCTAGTATTTTACCTTTCTTCCCTTCCATGCCACATCCTCTTCCTAAATTTATTCACTTTTGTTTCTGAACTTTGAAAAGAACTTGATCTACTTTAATTCATGAAAACCCAATAAAACATTGTTTTGACTTTAAATAATGGGCCTTTAATGCCTTTGATCCTCCTTTTCCATGTAAAATAAAAGCCTAATGATTCCTATAAATGGGAGGAATAAAGTTTATTTCAATAACTATTTTCATTTTATGAGGGTAATTTAAGTTTTCACTTTTGTCCATTAATTATATGCGATGTCACAAGTGTTGGAAAATGGGATTTGTTTATGTTTCCAGTTTTGATCTCAGTTTTTGCTTTGTATGGAATTAACACATAAGAGCATGGATGCCACCATCCACCCCTGTACCACCTCAAGAGTGCAGGTGTGTGGGGTAAGGATCCGCCATTCACAACCATCACACTTTCCATGGCCCCACAATGACCTCCAAGGAACCCCCATCTTGCTGTCAGAACATGCAAGCTCTCCTTACCCTTGGGCATGTGGACTTCATACAGCCTTGATGGGAACGAATGTGGCTGGTTTCCCATGCCATGTTCTCTGGGACCCAAACCTAGTCAAGATTAGGAGAGATACTCAAGTTTATGAGAGGAGATTTTTAACTGTGCCTTGTATGCCTCCTTTATTACCTCTCCAGTTTTTGTAGACTACCTCGGGGAAAGTAATAAATGTTTGTGATTTTTTAAAAAGAATATTCAATTCTACAATCAAAACATTAGAGAAACAAATAAATGAGGATAAATGAAAACAAGTATGGAAATAGATATCATGTGAGAAACATTTTGAAAAAAAAAAAAAGTAGAACACACGTGTGCTAAAAACAGATTGAAATGGATGGAAGGCCCGAGTAGGCACTAAATATTCATGAGGCATGGGAGCCATCAGATTTTCATGAGGCACTAAATAAATATTCATGAGACCTTTAATTAGCCACTTGGTGGTGGTACCCATTTAACCTCCATTTGTTGTCAACCTACTACTCAGTTTGCAAGCTTGTTCTGCAACAATATTATTCATGGGACACTAGTGACCCACAGGGCTGATGCCCAAAGATGCATTTGCATCTTTGAAGGGCATATGTTCTAAAACCTTAAACACACACATACAAGTAAGTCCTAATTATATTAACATATATATAAAGAACTCTTATAAATCAATAATATAAACACAATAAAAAATTGGCAAGAATTATAAACATGCAGATTCACAGTAAGAGAAATATATGTTAAAGCATGTTTTAGAAGTATATAAGATCAAAGAGAGAAAGAGAGAGTCTTTCAGATACTCTCATAGCCACCCTCTTGTAGCTCCTCCAGGGTTGGGGTGGGACCAGGGAAAGGAAGGAAAAGGCAAATGGATGCTGCACCCTCTTCTCTGTGGGCTGTTGGGACCGACAACCCAATGGTGGCTCTCTCATCAACACACATGTGGTTGGAGGGCCACATACTTCTCAACTTTTATCTGGTTCACCAAAACAATGTTTTTTTAAGCATTCCCAGAGAAGTCTTATGTATGCTGCCTTATACACCTTGATTGCATGTGGCAGCTTCTATTCCAGTCCTTTTCCTGAAAAACTGATGCCTCTGCTTCAAAGGTTTCACTACCCTGAAGTCACGGTGTCTCCCTGCACAAAATGAGGAGAATGGACCACTCCACACTCTGCATCACCCTTTGTCACACAGATTCAAAAGAAGCAAACAGCTATAATTCTTACAAGACAAAATTCTGTCATGGACCCTACTAAGGAGATTCAGTTGCAGAAGAATCTAAAGGACCTCCTCTGGAAGTGATCCCATGGGGTGATCCACAGAGTAACCATTAGGATTTTATCCCTCCATCCTTCCTTCATTTCCTTCATTCTTTTTCTACCTTATGTTCAATTTATAGCGTTGCTACTAAAGTGGGGTCCAGCAACATTGCCTCACCCGGCAGCTGTTAGAAATGTAGAGCCTCGGTCCTACCCCAGACCCACTTCATCAGAATCTCCATGTTAACAAGATCTTCTGGTTATTTAAAGGTACATTAAAGTTGGAGAAGTACTGATTTCTAGAACAGAATTTCTGGATTCTCCTGCTCCAGTCTCTCAAGTCCATATGCATTCTTAGCTGGGGTGGCTCCTTTCTCCATCAGACTCCACCTCATACAAAGCTGTCCTTGGCAACATTTTAGTCCCTGTACCCCTTCTTTTCCGTTTTCTGATGCCCTTTCTTGTGACCTTTGTCCTTCCCTTCCTGTTGATAAATGTCCACTCAGGCTCCTTGGCTCCACTTACCTTCCTCCCAGAGAGGCTAGAAACACACTCTGAGGATCAGCTGGGACTGGCTCAAAGGACCCCGCCCCACCTCTTCTAGTGCCAGATGTAATTTAATCATTCCCAGAGTTCAGAGGTTTATGACTTGTTTCTTGTAGTTCCAAATGTGCGGTCAAGATGCCCCGGTGTTGAGTTGGCAGGACTAATGGCTTATTTAAATATTTTCCAATTCTGCTCTTTCAGACCACTGTTTCCACATTGCTATCACTTGGAAATGAATGTAGTGAAATCATGAAGCTTCTGTCAAGTTTGCCTTTAAACTTTTATACTGATTAAGTCATTATACCAGCAGTTTCTATGAACTAAATCTATTCTGAAAGAAGGAGTATCTGGAACTGGGACCCAAAATCTTTCCATTGGTTCTTGGACATACTTTGTGAGTGTGCTTTTGTTCCTAGACATGGCAAAAAAAAATTGTATTTGAAATCCAAAACGGTCGTGGATGACTTTCTGTATTTCTGGGGCACTTGGAGAATCCAACTGCATCCACAGAGTGAAGTGCTTTTATCTGAGTGTGCGCACGCACACACACACACGCACACACAACTGCTGTACCTTATTGTCCAAACCTCTTGTCCCTGTCAGAGATGGAAAAAAAAAAGGTTATCGCTAGGGAAAAAATCAACTCTAGTACTGGTGATATTATGCATTTTATATATTGGACTATTGAGGACAATTCAGCTGAAAGACATCACTAGTTACACAACTCAGATGACTGATGCTGTGGTTCACACAGGCTACAAAAGAAAAATATAGGTAAACTGGACTCCATTAAAATTAAAAACTTTTGGGGGTGTCTGGGTGGCTCAGTCGGTTAAGCATCTGACTCCTGGTTTTGGCTCAAGTCATTATCACAGGGTCCTGAGATCAAGCCCCATGCTGGGCTCTGCTCTCAGCACAGAGTCTGCTTGTCCCTCTCCCTCTGCTCCTCCCCCTACTCATGTGCATTCACTCTCTCAAGTAAATGAATAAATAAAATCTTTAAAAAAATTAAAAACTTTTGTGCATCAAAAGACACTATCAACAGAGTGAAAAGGCAACCACGGAAAGGGAAAAAATCTTTGCAAATCATACATCTGGTAAGAGGTTAATATCCATAATATGTAAGGAATACCTACAACTTAACAACAGAAAGGCAAAGAGCTCAATTAGAAAATGGGCAAAGGATTTGATAGACATGTCTCCGAAGAAGATCTACAATGGCCAATAAGCAGGTAAAAAGATTCTCCACACCACTAGTCATTAGAAAAATACAAATCAAAATCACAATGAGATGCCACCTCACAACTACTAGAATGGTTATAAAAATGTCAAGTGGTGCAGCCACTCTGGAAAATAGTTTGTTGGTTCCCCAACAAAACTAAACAAAGAATTTTCACATTGAACCAGCAATTCCGCTCACAGTATACATCTGAAAACAGGGACTCAAACAGATACTTATGCCAATGTTCATAGTAGTGTTATCCACAATAGCCAAAAAGTGAAGATAACCTGAGTGTCCATCAACAGATGAACAAATAATAAACAAAATGTGGCAAATGCATACAATGGAATATTGTTCAATAATAAAAAAGAATGAAGTTCTATGCATACAACAATGTGAATGAACCTTGAAGACATTATGTCAAACGAAATTAGCCAGAGTATCTAGAATAGGCAAATTCATAGAGACGGAAAGTGGATAACCATTTACCAAGGGCTGGGGGAAGGTAGTAATCAGTAATTATTGTTCAATGGGTAGGTCACTAGATTCATACAGAGAAGCCATAGACCCCCCCCTTAAGGGAAGGAATCTCAAAGAATTTGGGGCCATGTTTTAAAACCACCACACTCTCTGTAATGGGTTGAATTGTGTCCCCCGCCACACACACCTAGTCCTAAATCCTGGTACTATAAATGTGACCTTTTTTGGAAATAGGGTCTTTGTAGATCTAATTAAGTTAAAGATCTTGGTATGAGATCATCTTGAATTTAGGGTGGGCCCTAAATCCAATAACTAGTATCCTAATTAGAGAAAGGAGAGAGAAATTTGAGATGCACAGACATAGAGACCCAGGAAAGAAAGCTTTGTGAAGATGAAGGCAGAGACTGGAGTTATGACAAGCCAAGGAATGGCAGGACCACCAGAGGCTGGGAGAGGGAAGGAAGGATTCTTCCCTAGAGACTTCAGATGGAATGTGGCCCTGCCAACACCTTGATTTCAAACTTCTGGCCTCCAAAACTGTGATAAAATACATTTCTGCCATTTTAGGCTGCCAAGTTTATGGAAATTTCTTATGGCAGCTCTAGGAAACTAATACACTACACCTGTGAAGAAATAAAGAATTGTGTAAGTTTTTAGCTTTTACGTCTTCCAATAAATTTGGGGAACTGGGAGGTGCTGCTGTCAGGATAGAATCTGTCGCCTCTACTCTACTCCTCTCCTCCTCTATTCTACCCTGTTTTCAGATGGTGGGGTCTCTGATACAGCGCTGTCGTCTTTGACTATCCTTGGTGGCAAATCAAGTTCAAGAGCACTCCTGCTATCACTCTGCTCATGATACTCCCATCATTCCAAATAAGAAATTGTTGATTTTGCCCCTCAGGATGGGCCATCCACTTTACAGAACTCTCCTCTGCCAGCATTCTCTGAGACATCCAAGACACACGCATCATCTCCTGGTTTCTCCTGGTTGATCTCCACCGCATTTCTTCATAGATTGTGGTTCAAGGTTATAGATGTTTCCTTTTTTGTTGAAGATGGGGATACGTCTGATTTTTTTTTACTTTGTTGCTTTGATTTACTATCCAAGATGAGAAGGTAGCATAATCTTAACATTATTCTGCCTCTTAAAAACTGGGAGTCCAATCATGCCATCCCAAATTTTGATATTCTACAGGAGAGGTTGGAAAACTTTTCCTGTCAAGGGCCAGATAGTAAATATTTGAGGTCTTGCATTGCAACCACTCAACTCTGCCATTGTAGTAAAAAGCAGTCATAGGCAACATGTAAACAAATAAGCATGGCTGTTTTCCAATCAAACTTTGTTTGTGAACAACAATGGAATATAGTACATGCAACGCGCATGTTCTGCCCTGTTTCCTGGGACACTGAGAAGTCTGACCATCCTGAACTGCCATGCTGGAGAGCCTTTAAAATCCCTAATGAGATACTACACACAGAAACATGTGAGGGAGCTCCTCTCCTCCTAACGGCCACCAGCACCAAATGTTTCTAGCCCTATGCTGTCCATTACCTTACCCATGTGGCTAAGGAACACTTGAAATGTGGCTGGAGTACCTGAAGAACTGAATTTTAAATTTTAGTTTATTTTAACATTAGGGTTAATGTAAAATACATCATTACTAATTTTTATACTAATGGCATGTTGAAATGATAACATTTTGGATATACTGGGTAAAATAAAATATATTATTAAAAATTAATTTTACCTGCTTCTTTTTCCTTTTTTTAAAATGTGGCTACTATGGGGTGCCTGAGTGGCTCAGTTGTTAAGCGTCTGCCTTCGCCTCAGGTCATGGTCCCAGGGTCCTGGGATCGAGCCTCGCATCGGGCTCCCTCCTCTGCGGGAAGCCTGCTTCTCCCTCTCCCACTCCCCCTGCTTGTGTTCCCTCTCTCGTTGTGTCTCTCTCTGTCAAATAAATAAATAAATATTTTTAAAAATGTGGCTACTAGGAAATTCTAAATTAATTATGGCTCACATTATATATTTTTAATTTTATTTATTTTAAAACCAGTATAATTAACATACAGTGTTACATTCTTTTCAGGTGTACAATATAGTGATTCGACAATTCAATAGATTACTCAGTGCTCATCAAGGTAAGTGTACTTTTAATCCCCTTAATCTATATCACCCACCCCCCCACCCATTTCTCCTCTGGCAACCAGCAGTCCGTTTTTTTGTTTGTCTCTTTTTTTAAGTTTGTTCATTTGTTTGTTTCTTGAATTCCACATATGAATGAAATCATATGGTATTTTTGTCTTTTTCTGACTGACTTATTTCACTTAGCATTATACCCTCTAGATCCACCCACGTTGTTACAAATGACAAGATACTCTTTTTATGGCTGAATAATATTCCATTATATGTACCACATCTTCTTTATCTATTCATCTATCAATGGACACTTGGGCTGCTTCCATCATTTGGCTACTGTAAGTAATGCTGCAATAAACATAGGGGTACAGAAATATTTTCAAATTCATGTTTTCATTCTCTTTGTGTAAATAGGCGGTAGTAGAATTACTTTATATTTCTATTGGAAAGAGTTTCTCAAGCATCATCTCCAGGTTCAGGAGTCCAGAGCTGGGGACCCTAGGCAGTTGTCTCCCACCTCGCCAGGTGAGTCACTTGAACCAGATGAGCTTCCACAGGACTTTCATGCCTCTG
The DNA here is from genome assembly GCF_011800145.1 of Mirounga leonina. Classification (NCBI taxonomy): domain Eukaryota; kingdom Metazoa; phylum Chordata; class Mammalia; order Carnivora; family Phocidae; genus Mirounga; species Mirounga leonina. The sequence goes on along the minus strand of NW_023270305.1, from coordinate 8,902,978 downwards.
CTGTCCCCAAGCCTGGAACAAACCTAAATTCACAGTGGGTCCTGCTGGAGGTTAAAGGACACTTTGGAACAGACAAAAAGTTCTTTCTTTGCCTGATGCTGTTTGCTCCTTTAGAGCACTAAGGCATTTTAGAACAATTTTAGTTGCTTGCTTTGAATACCAGCTCAACTCATTATTAGCTGTCTGATCTTAAGTGTGTTTCTATACCTCTCTGAACATCTTATTCTTCATGTTAAAAAGAGAGAGAGAGAGAGAGAGAGAGACTTATTGTGAATCCATTTGACCTGCCCTACTCTGTGAGTTTCTTGAAGATGTGATGTGATCCCTGCCTGGTGGAGATGTTGTGAGGATTAGGCATCAGGGCCCACCGAACATCTAATGCTCAATCAACAAATAAATAATACTCAGTGCCTAAGAGCTCTGAAGGACCAGGAGGGGAAAGCCCTCGAGAACACGGTACTGATGAAAGAGTTTACATTTGTGTGCGTGCGTGTGTGTGTGCATGCATATATGTATCATACATGTATATGTGTGTGTGTGTGTGTGTTGCTTGGGAGGAAGGGGGTGCAGGAGACAAACAATAAGCAAATAAACAAATATGTACATAACTCCAGGCGGGGTCTGTACTGGGAGGAAGGATAAAGTAGGATGAGTTGCTGCTGGGGGCCAGGGTGGAGAGGCTGGTTGGGGAAGTCTTCTCGCTAAAGGGACCTCCACCGAGGGTCAGCGTTGGCCATGTCTCCATTTCATCAAGTGCCAGGCCCGCAAGGATACAGCCTTTGGGCAGAAACCTGTCCTTTAGCACTGCCTCTTTTTGCTTTTCCTGTATCCACCAACACTGTTTTTCTTGTTACTCCAAAACTGCCGGTATAATCCCAGAATCACCAGATCAGTGCAATTTTCTAAGAAAACAATTTAACAAAAGCCATTTCGCCTAAAATCAATCCCTCTAAAGTGAATTTGCATCTAGGCAACTTGCTCAGGGATGCTACTTACACCTACCTTTTTAAAAAAATAACTGCTAGAGCCTTTTCTATGCAGTAAGTCAGTTTTATCCTCGTGAAATTTTTTTTCTAATTATTTTTCTTTCAGTCACTTGCTAAAACATCTCTTATTTTCCTGTTTCTGATAAATATGTCTGTGGTTATTCCCATATGATTAACCAAATTGATCACTCTTGCGATTTCTACCTGCTTGATTCTTTGTTTCTTTATATCTATGTGTCTCTCTGGGATTACGGACACAAATCACCCCTCCTGTGGTTGATGCATTTACTACTGGGACAGAGACAAACGATTCTGCAGAAAGCTTCCTAGTGGAAAGTTTTTACTATGTGCTTCTAGCTTCATAAATTGGAAAAATAAAATGACAATTTCTGTGTGGCTGTGCACCTTAAACCCACCTGGCGAGAGCAAGCTTCGGTAGCCCATGTGTGTGGGCAGAGACCGGGCGAAAGGTTTTCTGACTCCAGACTCAGTGCGTCAATTAAGCACTCTACACTGCTTCCATTAATAATTTTGTAAATGTACTAATTATGCTGCTAATTAATTAAATAAGACACCGTTGATCTACCATTTGCTCAAACACTATCTCATTTGCACTTCCAAAACGTCACTTCTTGTTACCACTATCACTTTAATGAGAAGGAGATGTGATTGAATGGATGAACAAATTAATTATGTAAAGCAGGGTTTAGAAACTTCGTCCAGTGATGGAAGAAAAAAAAAAAGAAAAGAAAAACTGAGCCCAGGAAATAGTTGAACAAAGTAACAAAGAAACATCCTCCTTTAGAACATATAGGCCAGTCATTCTCAGATGGGGGAGATCTTGTACCCACTCATGGCACCTCTAGAAATGTTTGGAAATTTTTATTGTCACATTGGAGAGAGGGTCCCACTGGCATCTCCTAGACGAGGTTACAGATGCTGCTAAAACATCCTACAATGCACAGGACAACCCCTCACAGGAAAGGACTCTCTGACCCAAAATTTTCTCTGAGGGAGAAAAACCTGGATTTAAGGGCTGCTGATATAAGGAGATTAAAATGGGATGTGCTCTGAGGACTAACTGATCTTGAAGGGGATATTCTTCTGTGTAATCTGTTTCCCCAGTAGTCCCTTCTGTGTTTTGCCATTCACAGCCAAGCCCCATGTCAGAAAGAAATCCTGTTCCTATGTGCATTTTCTCAGCCTGCAGTCTTGGGTGAGGTGGTTTTGCTTCTCTGTTTTCTCTGGCACAGTACCCTTCTCCAAGCCTAACTCTTGCTCTCAGCAGAGAGAAAAGCCATTATGGCCTCAAGTTCTGTCCCTGCTCCCAGATGTGTTGTCTGGGCGAGGCTCCCCTGATCAGGCAGAGTGGGCGGGGTCTCTGGCTCAATCTACTCCCTTTCTGGCCGAGGCCTGAAACCAATGGAGGCAGGGGAGGGTTTTCTGTTTCTTTCCATCTGTCCTTCTGACACCATGCTCCCCGTGTCTCTGCTCTTCCTCTTCTTTCTTCCCTCACTCCTCCCTCAGACAACCTGTGGAATCCTTACCCCTGGCTTTCTGACCAGCCCGCCCCATGGATGTCTAGACCTCAGGACTCCTTTCTTTCAGGCTTCCTTTTATTTTTTTTATTTTTATTTTTAAAATTTTATTATGTTATGTTAGTCACCATACAATACATCATTGGTTTTTGATGTGGTGATCCACGATCCATTGTTTTCGTATAACACCCAGTGCTCCATGCAGTACGTGCCCTCCTTAATACCTATCACCGGGCTAACCCACCCCCCTCCCCTCTAAAACCCTGTTTGTTTCTCAGGCTTCCTTTTAGACCCCATTCTCGGATAGGGTCACTCAGGAAAGAGTCAAGAAGTTGATGACTGATAATTAGTGTCTGACCCCTTCAAGCAGAGCTGCCTTTTAGCAAAGGACTGTGGCAAAGTAGGACAACTACCTAATGCACCCCAACAAATGTGCAACACTTATTCTGAGGCCTGCCTTCATCTTAGCCCTGCCATGATCATCTGGTTTCATTACTGTCTACAGCTGAGCTTCCTTATCCCAGCTGGCCTCTCCCTGCCCTTTCCCTCGAAACTCCCACGGTGATCCTACCATTCTTAGTCCAAGGTTTTGTTTTGTTTTGTTTTGTTTTCACAGGACATTTACCTGTTCCAAATAACTTTGTTATTTATTTATTTTTAAATATTTTATTTAGTCTAGATGAGGTGGTTAAAGCGTATTCTGAGATTCCATTTAGGGACTGTATTAGGTCATAAAAGTTCTTTGCAAATCCCACTTGAATTTCGTAGCCTGTTTAAATTATGTAGTATTGGACCATCATTGAAACCATTCCACCAACACTGACGAAGCAAACACTCTGCAGAGAGCTAGCCACAGAGATCACGGAGCTGCTGGGAGCTAAGAATTGAGAGAAAACGTTAATGAGGAGCATACCTTATGGATTGTGAATTTGGGGAGCATTTTGAGGGGAAATCTTTTTTTATGCAAAGCTTCTTTTTAGATTTCCACGCTTTATCATGAAAAATGACAATGATTTTCAAAATGTGTCTGGCAGTGAAGACTATATTTTGGTCTGATAAAAATCTTAGCAGCTTCCTCTTTTAACCAACAGCTCATCTAAAACCTTTTACCAAATTCAGAATGTAAGAAAAATTACAATTAAGTCTGGAGGGTAGGAAACACAAAATCGGCTGATGGGAAACTCAGTTATGCTTGGATGCAGCCTGTGCACAATCGTATGCATTTCTGTGTCCAACCACACAGAGCAACGTCCGTGGTGCTGAACGCAAAAGCTTCAGGCGCAAGGAGCAATGATTAAACTAGATCAGGTCGGGCGCCTGGGTGGCTCAGTTGGTTAAGCGACTGCCTTCAGCTCAGGTCATGATCCTGGAGTCCCTGGATCGAGTCCCGCATCAGGCTCCCTGCTCGGCGAGGAGCCTGCTTCTCCCTCTGACCCTCCCCCCTCTCATGTACTCTCTCTCATTCTCGCTCTCTCAAGTGAATAAATAAATCTTAGAAAAAAAAAAAAAAAACTAGATCAGGTCCAGGAACACACATTGGGACTAGAAAAAGGGACCTTCCAAAACTCTGAGTTTTGCTTTCATCTGTAATCATCTTGCGAATAAATAGAAATTCTATTACGTGAAATCCTGGCACCTTGTTACTACAAAAGAGCCATGTGTACAATTACTATGAGCTATTACACCTTGTCAATTCTAGATCACAGAGAAAGACGTATAGTTGCCTTCACATGGTTAATGATCTCCTAATGAAGTGCATTTCTGCATTGATAGGGACAATTTAAATATTTCTAGCTGATGACCTGAGTTTCATTTCTCTGTTAAACAAATATCTGTAATATTGAATAATATGCTTCTGTTTGGGTTTATCTTGAGGAAATTTGAATTGTCTTAATATTTGCTAATCACGTACAGATTTCAAGCACCATGTTTTCAAATTAAGCTTGCTTTTGTTTGAGATTTTTCCTTTAAAAATATATAGACTTAGCTAACTAATCTACATTTTATTGTATTTTAAGCAAAGACAGAAGGAAGCTTTGAGGAAAAAGTTAGCATGCACTGTTTTCTTTTTTCAATAGCTGTAAAGGAAAATTGAATGATCAGCCAAAAGCAAATGACCAAAAGGATTGACAGGTTGTAAGACGACAGGTTTAGGAACTGGGTAGCTAAAACACACTGTCTTCTTCAAAGCCTTCAGAGAAGAGATTAGCTTACTTATATTTCCAGGAGCACGGTGGATTCAATCCTCTGAATGACTCCTGATAAACACCACCAAAATTTCTGAAATAAAATAATTTTATTCACTTTTTTAACTTGACAGAAATGTCAGGAATCTTCAGAAGAAAAAAAAGGGGGGGGAAACTAAACAAATACCAAAGTCAGCTAAATGAAAGCACATAAGTGCCAGAAGAAAACATGCATGAGCACCACTTTAACCTCAATGTAGAAAGAGACTTTCTTGCTGTAACTCAAAATCCAGAGGCAATAAAACTAGGAGAAAATATTCATGACAGGTATCACAGATAAGGGCTCATAGCTCTAGTTTTAAAATTTGGGAGGAAAAAAGGACAAAACCACAGATAATTCACAAAAAGAGATATAAAAATGGCTCCAAACAGAAAAGGTGTTGTCCTTACTCATGATAAGAAAAATAGAAGTAAAACCATACTGAAATACCATTTTTTACCCAATAGATTAGTACAATTTAAAAATGTGGCAGTGCACTCTGTTGGCAAGGCTGTGGGAAATTGATGGTTTTGTACATTGCTGGTGGAGTTTCGAAAGGGGAAGGACCCCGTATAGAGAGCAGTTTGGCAATATCCAACAGAACCATGTATGCTTCTCAACACATAAATCCCCCCGCTAGAAATCTACCTAGAGGATACCCCTCCAACAACACGAACATTCATGTGCACAAAGCTATTCATTATAGCATCTTTTGTAATTACAAAATGTTAGAAACTACCTGACTATCCAAGCACAGGAGATCAGTTGAATCAACTCTGGTGTATACACTCTATGGAATACAGCCATTAAAAAAATGAGGGCGATCACTATGAACTGCTGTGGAGTTACTTCTGAGAGATATTATTAAGTGAAAAAAGCAAAATGCTGAAGAGTATGCTACCTTTTGTGAAAGGCTGAAAAAAAAAACCATATATGCCTCTATTTGCCATTATAAAACAGAAATACAGGATGCATTCACCAGAAAACAATGAGGTCGGTTACGAGCAAAAAGGGAGAATGGAATGTAAAAGACATGAGAGGGAGTGAAATATCTTTGACTTTTGAAAGCATTTCATTGTCTTCGATGTTCAAAAAGGAAATTAAATCAATCAGAACAGGAACGGGATGGTTGAAGCTGGGAATCACCTAAAACACAGAGCAAGAAAATGAAAAGAGAGAGGAAAGAAAGTGCAAATGAGAAACCCAGTGGGGTAAAACATTACCAACAGGTGTGTTGGGTTGAAGAGCATCCCCCTAAGAATTCATGTCCTTCCCAGAACCTCAAAATGGGACCTTATTTGGAAATAGGGTTGTTGTAAGTGTAATTAAGGTAAACTGAGGTTACACTGGATGCACTCTTAATCCAGTATGACCGATGTTCTTATAAGAGGAGAAGGGACACACGGAAAGACATCACTGAGAAAAAGATGAGAAAATACACCAGGGAGAAGGACATGTGATAAAGGAGGTGGAGATTGGAGTGGTCTGTCCATGAGCCAAGGGATGTCAGGATTGCCAGCAGCAGCCCCAGCCAGGAGGGCACATAGCCAATTCTCCACAAGAGCTTTCAGAAAGAGGAGGGCCCTGTCAACACCTTGATTTTGGACTCCAGCCTCCAGAACTGTTGGAGGATAAATTTCTGGGGCTTTAAGATACCTAGTCTGTGGTAATGTGTTACAGCAACCACAACAAAATAATACAATAAGCACATCTGGGTAAAGGGAAGAGAGGATATACCTTGTACTGTTTTGTTTTGTCTTCTGCAGCTCTTTCTAAATTTGAAAGTATTTCTTTTTTTTTTTTTAATTTTATTTATTTATTTGAGACAGAATGAGAGAGAGAGAGAGCACATGAGACGGGAAAGGGTCAGAGGGAGAAGCAGGCTCCCCGCCGAGCAGGGAGCCCGATGCGGGACTCGATCCCGGGACTCCAGGATCATGACCTGAGCCGAAGGCAGTCGCTTAACCGACTGAGCCACCCAGGCGCCCCGAAAGTATTTCTAAATAAAGGCAAACAAAAAAAAAAATAGGGCTTCTAAGAATCTTAAGGGCCTGGTCCCATTGATTGCAGTCCCTCAGGGAGCCTAGAGATTTGTGAGTGTGACTTTGGTCTAACAGAGAGACATAAATTGATACACGAAAAGCTCACAGCATCTTTTCAGGAATTTTATCAACTTAGACTGAAAGCAACAAAGAGGACACAAAGTGAAAAGAGGACTTTGTACTCCCAGACTGCTATGGGCAGGAAACTGCCTTAAAAAACTCCCCAGCTCCAAACACAGACCGTTTCTTATGGAAAAGGACAGGGGACTCAGAGGGCAGAACCAAGAGCCCAGAGAGCAAACGGTCCTGGAGAACAATTCCCAGGCAATCCGACTGAGCCCTAAGCAAGGAACAGGCGATATATACCTGGCTGAATTTCAGAATTACTCTGACCAAGTAACGGCTGTGTACTCTCGCGTCTCCTGTTTTGGGATGGGAGTGTCTATAGCAGCTGATTTATGTGTGTCTCAGTCTTTCAGGCTGAATGCATAAAGGACAGAAAACTTGTCTCTTCTCTCCACAGGACTTTAGGTGAAACAGAATGATACTCGAGGAATTGTACCCGAGGGACAGTACACCCCACAGAGGAGCTTTATCTGCACCTGGACCTGATCTAGATGGTGAGATCCTGACGTCGAGCTGACTGTTAAAGGGATGAGAACTGGTGGTTTAGGGGTGAGAGATGGGTGTATTTTGCATATGTGAGGGATGGCAACTCTTGTGGCCAGAGGGCAGACTGGGACAGGCAGAGGGGGTGTCTTTTCCAACTATGGGCACGATAATACTGTCATTCCATTTGCTCTCCCTACTATGTGACTTTGACTCTTCTCCCATCAGTACAGGTCTGTAAGAGGGTTGCCAGCCGTAACAAGTGAAAATGCAAGAAACCCAAATAATTTTTTAGTATACATATGACCCCAAAATTGTATGTGACACACTTAATGCTAAAAAATATTGTTATTTATCTAAAATCCAAATATAACTGAGCATCCTGTATTTTATCTGACAATCCTAGAATTCCTCCCACTGAAGTCAGTGGGCTTGTGATTATGGCAGAGATGCTATGTGGGTTCCTGGGCGAGGTCAGGAAGGATGGTACAGGGGCCTGGTCCTCTCCCTTAGGTTGTTTGCTGTTGGAATCTAATCACCGTGCTGTGAGCCAGCCCACGTAGTCTGTGGTCCACATGGAGGGCAACAGGGCTTCTGGCCCAACAGCTTAGGCTAAGCCCCAGCAGGGGCTGGCAGCAACTTGCTAGCCACGTGTGAGAGTGATCTTCAAAGTGGATCTGGGGGCACCTGGCTGGCTCAGTCAGTGGAGCTTGCGACTCTTGATCTCCGGGTTGTGAGTGAGTGCGAGTTCCACGTTGGGTGTAGAGACGGTTTTAAAAAAAAAAGTGATCTTTACTCCAGTGCATCCCTGAGCTAGCCCAGCTCGGCCACTAAGTTTTAGGGTTGTTTGTTATGTAACAATAAGATAACTAGAAAAACAGGTCGCATGTTATATTAATCAGGGTTCTCCAAAAAAATGAAACCAACGGTATAAGTATATACACACAGCATATATATATAGAGAGAGAGAGAGACAGAGACAAAGAGACAAAACAGAGAGAAAGGGGGAGACCAAGAGAGGTTGAGAATTCAAGGAATTGTCTTAAATGATTGTGGAAGCTTGGCAAGTCCTAAATCTGCAGGGTGGGCCAGAGGCTGGAGACCCAAGCAAGAGTTGCAGCTGCAATCCAAAGGCAATCTTGTGGCAGAATTCTCTCTTTCTTGGGGGTAGGGGGCAGTCAATCTTTGTTCTATGAAGGCCTTTACCTGATTAGATGAGGCCCACCTGCATGATGAAGAGTGACCAAAGTCTACCAATTTAAATATTAATCTCTTCTGAAAAATAACTTCACAGAAATATCCAGAATAAAGTTTGACCAAATATCTTGGCACCATGGACCAGCCAAGTTGACATATAAAATTAACCATCACACACATCAAAGGCTTGTAGCTCATGATTTGTCTAAAACAGCACTTTTCTTCTGGGCCCTAGAGAGGTCTTGATATTTTTGTATATATGACTTCATAGGAAATGACAGAAGTACATGCTCTTTGCTGCCAAGATTTACCATGATTGGCATTGAAATTACAACTCTGGGGGGTAACATTCATTAGATGACAGAACAGGTTTGAACAATCCCTTTAACACCATACAGAGAATGACCCAAGTGGCAGGTATCTCTCTCAGAACCCCAGAAACTATGAGAGGAGGTCAAGACAGCTTTGATAAAAGGCATACATGTTTCAAGGCTTTGACACAAACGACCAGTGTCCAGAGATGAAAATGGATGGGAGAGTTACTTCCTACTTCCACTTACCCCTGACCTGTGGAAATGGGGTGGTGAGAACACGCAGTGCTGCTCCATCCATAGTTCTGGAATGTACCCAGCAAGGGATGGACATGACAGGAGCATCTCTTCCCGTCCTGTAAGAATCACAATGGTGGAGTGTATTGTTTCAAGGAGGCCTTTCTATCATTCTCTTACCTCTCCACCTTTATGCTTTATTCTGGCCCCATCCCTCAACTTGCTTAGGTGAAACAAATATTCCTCTTTGAAAGGAAAAAAAGGGGGAACTCTTTATGCTATATACCAGAAAATATTTAAAAACCTAAACCCAAGGTCACAAGACTTTTGCTCTCACCACAAGACTTACCGACCAGGACTCTGCCTTCCTTCAGAGGGATCGTGGATTGTCCTAGGACATCAGAAAAGAGATAGTTCCACACAGTGTGATTGGGTAGAGCACAATCAAAAGCCCTGGAAAGAATGTTATAACTACTCCAGGGGCCACTGGTAGCATGTTGACTGCTGCAAGGAGGTTTCTCTTTGAGAAGCTAGCCCCAAGAGCAAGTGGCATAGCTCCTCAACCCAGGGAATACTCACAAGGAGTCTAGACAACCTGTGAGCACTGGCTTAACTCCTTTATGGCTCATGCATAGTGACTACCTTGGCTGCTTGCTCAGGTGAACACAAATGGTCTCCAGATGCCATCTCTCTTCCTCTCCCATGGCCCATCCTCCTTCCCCACCTTCTTCCCTAACTAATTGTATCTTCTTTTCTCTCTCAATGCCCCTAGCCTAAAGAATGTCTCCAAGCTTTCTCTTATCACATAATCTTCCAGTCTACAGTCCAGGTACTGTAAGGAAGTTCCTCCCCTTTCTCTAAGACTTAGAGTTTTGAAACACAAAAGCAAGGATTGCCTTCTTTCTGTTTTCTGCTCTGTCTTTCCTACCCTGCTTTAGGGAATGTGAAATGCCCACTCCACCAGGTGGGAGAAGGGCCAGAAGGACACACCAGGGACGAAACTGGATTAGTTATTATTTCAACAGCATCATACCACACGCATGCTCATTTTGAAAGCATGGAGTAGGTAGGAGACACCACTGACCCAATCAAGGTGAGCGGCAACTTCGCAGACTCCATCCACAGCTACACCTGGACCCAATGTTTCTCCTTCAAAGCGCTGTTTATTCATTCATTCATTCACTCACTCACTCAGTGACGTTAACATTTTAAATTTTATTTTGCTAACTACTTAGTCTGATTGAAGTGTGAGGCATAAACTATCTAATAAAATGAGTAAAGAAAAAAATCACTTGGGAAAAGGACATAATTTTCCAAGTCCACAGAGGTCAGAAATTATATTGAATGAGTGAGCAACCAAGTGCAAATTATCATGTTGAACGGAGCAAACACTTGTGAAGAATGAAGGAAAATATCAGCACTGACTGTAGAGCACCAGGCCTTCCAATGTAGCCAACGTTGATAGAAACAAACATTCATCTGTCAGCAGGTGGGGTAGGATATGGAAACACACGCCTCCGAATGGAGCACCTACGGTAATAAAGGTATTTTCCCAACAAAGCCTTAGTTACAATTACAGTAAAACATCAAAGAAAAAAAGATTACAGTGAAAATACAAGCTACTTTCCTTCAGGAGAAACAGCTTGGTAGATAGAGTTAGGGAGTGGGAGGGACTTACCTGTTGGAATCTCATTCACAGGATCTTGGAAAAACAGATGAAGAAGTTACTAAAATTGCCATTCTCCCAACCTTTACTGTTCATGCTATGGCTCATGGATGTCCTTGCAAATTTGATTTGAAAAAAAAAAAAAAACAAATCTGTGGATTTCTTCTCCCTAAAATTACATAAACATGCAATTCTTAAAATTTCTTTTATTTCATTGAAAATTGATTTGTTCAGTGACCTGATATCAATATTGCGTAGTGGAAAGAACACTGAACTAGCTCTGCCACGAGCATGGGCAAGTTCATGTAACCTCTGTGGATCTCAGTTTCTCATCTGTAAAATAAGAAGTTTGGACTAAATGACCTCCATGTGCCCTTCTATTACGATGTGTTCATAATTGAAGGGAAGTTCAGTATTCCTTAATGGACAGTCTTGCATTAGAAGCAAGTGCTCTTCGTGGAAGGGGTGGCTGGTTGATTTACTTTTCTCACTCTTTCTTCCTGAGTTCTCCTTTACTCTGTGGACCCTGGTCAATTCGTGCAGCTACCCTCATGCTGACTTCAGAAGGACTCTACATACCCTCAGGCTCAGGATGGAAACAGGTGCTGCCTTGGCACTCCTGAATAATGCTTAGATAGGGCTGAAACATTTAAAATGTAAATACACAGAGAGAGCAGCATGCATCTAGAGTGAATCAACTTATAAGCTATGGTTTACTCAGTTTTACTCTGTGATGCACAACGGTCCCAACTTAGTCTGCATCCCCATATGCCTCCTCACCTGAAAGTGTCCTTATGGAAATTCAGACTCCTCACAGTTCAGGCTCAGAGAAGATGAGAAAGGCCCAGTTATTTATCAACTGAGTTCCCCCTTACAATTGTTCTGGTTTTATCTGAAGACTTTGCCTGTTCTCTAGATGATAGACACCAAGAATGGCCTTTTGGGAAGGCCCCATTCTCACCCCTCACCACCAATTCAAGAGTCATGTCCTGGCAGAATTCAGCATGATAGTTTTGTTATATTAGAACACAGCACAGTAACCCTGGCTCTCCTCCTGCAAAATAACAGAGTGGGGGGCATATATATGAAAACAGATCAATATTATAACTTTGGTAATTGCTATAATGCGGATGCATTAGTCACAATTAGAGTTGGTGAATATAAGAGAAAACCTAACTAATGACTGCATACCATAAGCATATTTCAAAAGCACAAAGTGGATAAACAAATTTTTATCTCTTAGGTAAAAGAAGTTCAGAAGTACATAGCCCAAGGCTATTAGCTTTTAAGACAGCCTCACAGTGTCAATCGCAGATTTTTCCATCTTTCTGCCCCACCATCTCTAATACATGGTATTCATTCTTAACAGAGCCTTATGGTCCAAGATGGTGCTACAGGTCCAGCCAATACATCCACATTCCAGGCAGTATGTAAATACAAAAAGGGTCAGTGCCAGCTATCAGTCTGCAGTCCAAGATTTCTTGGAAGTTCCACCCAGCATCTATTTGTAGCTTATTGGCCAGAGATTGGTCACTTGGACACAAGACATTTGGGAACTGGGCACACTGCCACTCCAAATAAAATTAAAAAGCCTTTATGAGGGAAAGAGAGAAGAATGGATATTGGATTGGCAGTAAAGTAGCCATCTCTGCTTTAGTAGGTGTGTACAAAGTACAGTGGGAATTCTGGAATATGCCTGAGGCAGGTAGGAAAGGCTTCCTTGAAAAGGTTTAGCATTTGAAGGTGCTTGGGTGGTGAAGGCCACCCAAGATTATACAAAATAGATGTGTAAAGACAAAGGGATCAAATTTAGCTTGTAGGAAAACTCTAGATTGTTCAACTCCTAGAGGAGGGAAGATGAGAACAGAATGGAAGATTAGGGCCAGATCATAAAGACTTGTTTGCTGGATAGAGGAGTGTGGGTTTCATCCTATAAGTAAGAGGGAGCCAATGAGCAATTTTAAGCATGGGAGTGACACAGTCTGATTTGCATGACTGTAAGATTACTCAGCACTTACACCAGGATATGTTCATTGGTGAGTGGGACAAGGGGAATTCTGTCTTATCCCAAATGGCTCACCTCAACAGGGAGTCACTAACAGATGCTAAAAGGACATCTTTGGTGATGGGGGGGAAAAAAAGGAGGAGCAAGGCAAAGAACTGTGCTAAAAACACTTTCTAAAACTTCCTTGCAAAGATCACACACACACACACACACACACACACTACAGACAAACCCAGTATAAACACATTCCAAATCTGCGGAAGTTTACAGGGAAATTTTGGGATTCAGATAAACATAAAGGAGGGAAAAAATTAAGAGATGGATAAAAAGTCACAGATTTAATTCTGATCTATTCCTTTGTTCTGCCTTTTACAGATCAGTCTCCCCCACCACCACTTAAATTCTATCTCACTTTTAACATAATGGAGAGCCAATTTTTTAATCAAAAGCCATTTTTAGGATCAAAGAGAAACATATTTCTAGGCGGATAGTATGTTAGCTCTATCTTGTAATATCATATGGTGAGGGGTATTCAACTAAAATTAGAGATGATATTTACTGAAATTCTCAAAAAAAATCAAATGCCTCCAAATCCAGGGGAGGCAAATTGAATCTTTTTTCTTTCAGGATATTTTTCTCAAGTACTAGCGGAAGTGCTAATGAGAGACAGGCCTCCTTGCCATCCAGTGACAAATGTAATAGGTTACATGAAACCACAGAAAATGAGTCTATTTAAAAATGTCAGATACAACACTAAAGGAAAACTCAGTCTTGTATTTTTTCCTCTTGATCATGGCCTAATAGAGACAATTCAGAAATGATTTCTTCTGAACTTGGTGATATCCATGATTGAAACAGTGTTGCTAATGATAACAATGTGTAGAATTATTACATGGAAAGTACTAATAATGCAAATCATATGGTCTGTAGATGCAGCTCCCCGAAGATTACTTTTTCCTAGGCACATTTGATTACTCAGAGATTAGCATACTAGAACTCAGATTTGTACTAACATATCAAGAATTGGGGTTTATAAGAACAAAATTAGACATTTAACCAAATTTTTGTTTATGCCAGCTTTGCCATGTACAATAATGACAACACAGAAAGGGATGTATCGAACCAAAATTAATATTTTCAAATACTTTTGGCATCTTACGCTTTTGCATAAGACAAAATGTGTTCCGTAAGACATAATATTAAAATAATTGTAAAATTACATAAGTACACACCAAATAAAAGTACAACTCTTAATCTGCGATTTCAAAATGAGATGCATATTTTGGAATCTTTAAACATTAGCTGACTTCTTGATGATGGTTTCAAGAAAAAATTAAAATGTTTTCTTTTTCCTATTTAAAGGAATTTTTAAAAAATATTTCATTTATTTGAGAGAGAGCACAAGCGGAGGTGGGATGGGGATGGGGGCAGCGGAAGAGGGAGAAGCAGACTCCCCACTGAGCAGGGAGCCCAATGCAGGGCTCGATCCCAGGACCCCAGGATCATCACCTGAGCTGAAGGCAGATGCTTAACCGACTGAGCCATCCCACTTATGGACATCAAAATAAAATCCTACATAAAATATTAGCCCATAGAATATAGCAGCAGATTGACATCATATCTTAGGATTGTTTATATCTTTGAGAATACTCACAAAATAGTACCCTTCATTGCCATCAGTGTTCTAAAAACACCGAGAAGACTAGGAATAGAACGTATGGAGACCAAAACATCATCTGGATTTCCAGTAAAGGCTATATTAGGGTCCATAGCTGGCATGTGAGTCCAAAAGGACTGCACAGTGAACCCCAGAATTAGATTTTCCCAAACAGTGTTCTACTAGAGTGGAGACTTGCCCAGGTTATATCATGGAGAAGCAAAGACCTCCTATACCCAGTGCAAAGCTAGCTCCAAGATGAAAACAGATGAGTTAAGCATGTACAGTTTATTCTTCCAAAACTTACATATCAGGCAAATCACACCACTTTCCTGGGCAGAGTGAGGGAGGGATTGAGAGAGGCCAGGAATGTTACACTTATTTAGATCCTTCACCTTGAAAAGAAACATTGAGAGTGGAAAAAATATTCCAGCTTTTTTTATTATTATTCGTTTGGTTTGACCATGAGTCTATGGTCTATATCCCTCAAGAAAGAGACCCATAAGAAGAGGTCTGTTCTTACCCTCAGGAGGCTATTCTGCCTCTAAATGTTCTTGGGGTGTCCTGGGACTACTGATGGACAAGGTGGATTTCTCCCCCAAAAGGCTATGAACTGGCTCAGAAGAGTATATTATTTTTTTTCAACTAAGATCTTCTCTTTTTTTAAATTTTATTTTATTTATTTATTTATTTTTTTAAAGATTTTATTTATTTATTAGACAGAGAGAGAGACAGTGAGAGAGGGAACACAGCAGGGGGAGTGGGAGAGGGAGAAGCAG